>NC_056725.1:1217509191-1217734191 GCF_019279795.1 Protopterus annectens
ATATTATGCAAGAAGCTCAGAATTTCCGGACAGATATACAAAAAGACTAAGAGAGAAATTAGAGGAAAGAAAAATTCTTGCACAAGAAAAACTATCAAAAGCTTCAAATGCAAATTTGTGTTCATTAATACAACAGATTTATAAAAAAAACATTATATAGATCAAAAAACCTTGGACCATTTCGAAAAAAAAAAACAATTGAGGAAGTGTAAAAATATAAAGAATAAACTCTAGAGATTTTTAAAAGGTATAAAAAAGAATATGGACACGGGAAAGAAAGAGTGATCTGATATGGTACAATATTAACAGAAAGAAGAAAACCAAATGAATCAATACAAAAAAAGCAGCCCCAAAGATATTTGACTTGAAATACAGGCAAAGGTATTAAGATATGGAAATTTTTACAATACAAAAAAAATAAGTCCACAAAGAAGTAATGTAGAAAAGAAGAAGTAAAGTAGAAGTTAACAAAATAGACGCTGAAGTTATGGAATACGTTTGAAGTGAAGGATTTAGTGTAGAAAGTTGAACACAGGTCATATCACAACATGATAGAACATTGAGTCCCCCAAGTAAGAAGAAACAGGAGGAGCAGGAGATACCGGAAGAAGAAATATGGACATGGGAAAGAAAAAGAGAATTAATATGGTGCAGTATTTATGCAAAGGAGTAACCAAAACTAATCAATACAAAAAGAGTAGCACCAAAGATATTTGATGAGAAATACAGGCAAAGGCACTGGGATATGGAAAATTTTAGAATACAAAAAAATAAGAAAACAAAGAGGAACATTAGAAAAGAGAATTAATAATGGGGAAGTTAAAGAAATACAAAATGTGGTTATGGATTAGCTGCAAAGTGAAGGATTTAGTATAGAAAAATCTATCTCTGATAACACCAGAGAAGGATACAGCAATTGATCCCAAATTAAGGAGAAACCAGTGGACTGGGAAACATCTGATCAGTTGCCATATGAAGATGCTTTGGAACCTTCCATAAGAAACCAATACAAAAGTTCATTTGGAGTTGCATAGCAAAGGAAAGAAGAGGAAACTGTGGCAACTCTGACACAGTCCTTGTTGTAGAGTGATACACAGTAAGTTACCATGAGAAAAAGCAATGGATGACACAGAATGAAAGTGAGGAGAATGTGGCACAGGAAAATGATCTAGAACTTTCTGTAGAATGCCCACAGGAAATGGAGAACAAAAATGTGCACTCAGCTTAGAAGAAAATGATATAAGAGAAGAGCTGCTTGATTTAATAGACAAACATATTAAGATCAATGAAAGAAATAGACTACAGAAAGTCAATAAACCCCCAAAAGTTAGAAGTTTGATAAAACAAATGAACACAGTAATTAGGACTGTTTATAGAAATACATGTGATACAGCAAAAGTAAATCAGATATGTTACTGTGCAACTAAATAAATCACAGGTAAAATCTTACCATAAAAAACAGAGGGCATTAAGGGAAAGGAAGAGGAGAAATCAAATGCATTCATGGAAGTATAAAAATAAAGAAAACTGTAAAGCAATTAAGGCAAGAAGTGTCACTGTTAGGATAGTACAGAAGAGGGAACAATCAACAAGCAAAGCACAGCATCAGAAGAGATCAGGATCTATCATACACTATCACAAATAATAAACTAAAAATGTTAGCACAGTCAGAAAAGCTTAGAAGATATTCAGATAAATATAAAGCAGATTTAAAATAAGCAAAGTATTGATGATGCAAAAAAGTTTTATAGAGAACTGGGAAACTAAGAAAAAAGGAATTGAAACACCATCAAAAAATGTTTTGGAGGAATATCTATGACGATACAGTGGAACAGAAAAAAGATTCTGAAATGCTGAATGGATAGTAGAAGTAAAGGAAATAAGTTCAAATATACAGGATATGAAGTGGGATGAAATAACGGCTACAGAAACTGAAGCAAAGTTAAAAAAAGCTTCTAACTGGAAAACCCCAGGCCCAGATGCAGTACCTAACTTCTGGCTAAAAGTATTAACATCTTTACATGAAGATTTAGCCATGAATAAGAACTATTTATATGTGCACTCTGAAAAGACACCAGTCTGGTTACCAACAGGAAAAACAACACTCCTACTTAAGAGCAAACCGGCAAGCTATCCTAAAAACTATAGACCAATAACTTACCTTCTTTTTTTACTCAAATAATTTTTATTGAATTTTTTCAAAAAAAAAATAACAAGTGATTTGTTTGCAATTTAGCTAATAAGGTAACATAATAACAAACTATATACACTATTTACATTTAGCCATGAATAAGAACTATTTATATGTGCACTCTGAAAAGACACCAGTCTGGTTACCAACAGGAAAAACAACACTCCTACTTAAGAGCAAACCGGCAAGCTATCCTAAAAACTATAGACCAATAACTTACCTTCTTTTTTTACTCAAATAATTTTTATTGAATTTTTCAAAAAAAAAATAACAAGTGATTTGTTTGCAATTTAGCTAATAAGGTAACATAATAACAAACTATATACACTATTTACATTTGCCTGAGAATAGATTAAATGATAAATCAGTTTGATTCAGAAATGTATCAAACTTAGAAACTTAGACAAGTATTCTTTTTTTTTTTTCAAGAAGAAATTGAATTCATTCTTAATGTCTCGATAAGAGATATTATCTTCTTCCATGGATTATTGCTCCATGTCTTAGGAGTAATCCTCAGCTTTTTAATTTTGACTTGTATCAATGCTGTTTCATTCAAAGTCTTAAGAATTCTTCAAACATGTGTTTGGAGTTGGATTTCCATTTCCTAGAGATGCATTTTCTAGCAACTGCTAGTATAGTCCATAATAAATATAAATATTTTTTAGTCATTTCTGTATTTTCATTAATATTCAATAAAATCATAGATTTTGTTAATACAAATGAATCTTTAAATATAGCTTGTAGGAAGTTGTTAATATCTTCCCAGAATTTTCTGAGTTTAGGACAGTCATGAAATGTGTATCCAGTCCGCTTTACATATTTGCAGATATCTCCATGTAATATTATTGGTAGTATCAAGTTTGGCAAATCTATTGGGTGTGTAGAATGATCTATGCAGGAACTTCCAGATGTAAATTCTCCAAATTTGTGTATTAGATGTTAGTTTAATGGAGTATAATAAATTAGTTTTACTTTCTGTGGTGAGATTTATTGAATGTCCTTTGGTAATGAAGTTATAATAATCCGGTCGGATTTTAACTTTGTAATTTACTAATAATTTGTATAACTTTGAAGTTATATTTTTCCAATTGTGATTATCATATATAATTTCATTCATTAACTTGCCTTCTGACAATGTATAAACAATACATCGGAACTGATGCTGACAGAGTTTAAAGTCATTTAAAAGAAAGCTCAATCATGGCATTATAGCAAAAGGGTCACAAAAGAAAGTCATATAGAACAAAGGATCATTTATTGTTAAATAAAGTCATAATGGAGAACGAGAAAGAGCAATGGATGACACAGGATGAACCTGAAGAGAATAAGTCCCAGGAAGATGTTGAAGATGTCATGCAACTTTCTGTAGAATGCTCACAGAAATGGAGAACAAAGAATGTGTCCTTAGTTTAGAAGAAATGATCTAAGGGAAGAGTTATTTGATTTAATAGTGATTAAAAGACAAATTATGATCAATGAAATGAAAGAAATATATTACAGAAAGTCAATAGGACCCAAAATCTTGGAAGTTTGATAAAACAAATGATTACAATAATCAAGAAATTCATGTTTTATAACAGCAGTACATAGGATATATTACTGTGCAGCTAAAAAAGGTATTGTATCAGTTGGACAGGAAAACAAGAAAAATGCTATACACATCAAAGTATTTATAAAAAATCAAGTGTATACCAAGATTATATATTTCCTGTTCTGAAGGAGATATGTGCCTCCTCGAAATTTATTGCATGTATAGATCTGCAATTTTAGGACTACTTACATATTTGTTGTTCTCACAAGATCCAAACATAGTGAACGTTTTAAAACCTGAGGAGAACACTTCTAAGATGACTGCCATGCTTAACTTAGGAGTGGCATATATCAGTGTCAAGCAGGAATGGAAATCAAACCAAAAGTAGATAAAAATCAGGCAGCAATTGAATGTGCCAAAAAAAAAAAAAAAAGAAAGAATATAAGGTGAAAGATGAGATGAAGGATCAGATGAGAAGGCAAGAAATGCGGAAAAGATAAAAATATAGTTGCAAATACAGAAAACTCCTCTAACAACCTCATTTTGATCAGGATCTGATCTAGGAATGGTTAAGGAGAGGTAAATTTAAACACACACACCTACCCCCTAACCACACCACCATTTGCAAACACTAATAATCTCCAACATAGTAACTCTGATCTACCACTATTAAACATGAGCCTGAAAATCCTACTGAACAAAATTCATGAATTTCATACAATCCTGTTCCATTATTTCCCAGATATATCTTTCCTAACAGAAACTCAGCTAAAACCCCATGTTCAAGATAATGAAAGCCTAAACCACAGTTATAATATCCACCGACAAGATGGGACCCATAAAAGTGGTGGTGGCATAGCAATATTATACAAAGACAATCTCAAACTTGAAAGACTTGATAATCATACTGACCTAGCTAATTTAGAAATACTCATCTCCTGCCTTCAAATTAACCCTAATAAACATACCATTATAATAGCCATTTATATCCCATCAGGCAACAAATCAGTTATTATCGAGGACTTCCTTTGCTGGTGTGCATTGACTTTCAGTCAGGAAACTATAATAATGTGGGATTTCAACATAGACTGGACTACAGTCTCCTCTTATAATCCCTCAAACTTTATAAACCTCCATGGTTTCAGTCAGCTAATACAAGCAGCTACTAGATGTGACAAGCACAGCAAAAAACAATCAATCCTAGACTGGACCCTAACTAATACAAACTCCCTCTGTTACCAGTCAGGTTGTCTTCCAGACAGCCTAAGTGATCAGCTGCCCACCTATGTACTAAAACACCACACATGCCTGGCAAAGAAACCCTTTACAAACATATCCACAACAAAAGGAACTTCTCCCTCAAAATTCTCTCTTACATCAATGTGACTTGTCCCCACTAAAACACCTCCACCTTGACCTAATCATTAAGTATTTCAATGAAAAATTCCTCTCTATCCTAAACAGTATAGCACCCCTTAGAAAGATATGTGTAAACTCTAAACCCATAAAATGGCTTACTATGGAAACAAAAATGATAGTAAAACACAGAGACAGGACATGGCATCTATACAAGGAGACCAAAAACCAAACAACCCTTCACACCTATCAACAACTACAAAATCAAGCCAAAATAAAAACAAATAAAACATAATAAAAAAAATAATATATTCAGCAATTCAAGAAAAAAACATCAAAATAACCCTGAGAAATTCAGGGGAGCCATCAACCAATTGGTAAAACCCGGCCATTCCACTAGCGCAACTCCATCGACAACCAACTTCACTGATAGTATAGCCTCACCATTCAACACACACTTTATTAACTCTATTCTGTCCATTATTAAGAAGGACCCCAAATCCCCTTTATTTATCCCCACAGATCTGGAAACTAACCTCAATTACTTCACTATAAATCAGATACCAACGTCTGCAATAAAAAACACCTATTCAAACTTAAACATTGTTCCTTCACTGCTGACCAACTCCCAAATTAATTTCTTATACTAGCTGCAGACATCATGTCTTACCCCATATCAGTCCTAATTAACCAGTCTATGAAAGAAAAATACATCCCTAAACAATGGAAAGTATCTTACATAATCCCCTGCACAAAGGTGGCACCTCCACTGAGTTCGCTAATTACAGGCCAATTGCTATTCTCTCAACCATAGCAAAAATAATGGAAAAGTGCGCACATTCACAACTACCTGACTATCTCCTAAAAAACAACCTCTTGTCCACATCCCATCATGGTTTTTGACCAAAGCATAGAACAACAACAGCTCTTGTTAGTTATTCTAACTCAGTCAATTGGCATAGAAACAATGACCTACTTGCCAAGTCCATCTTTCTCGACATGTTAAAGTCCTTTGATACAGTTTCACACCAAAAACCTATCAATGAGCTAGCTTCCTTAAACTTTTCTCAATCTGCCCTTTCCTGGTTTACTAGCTATCTAACCGACCGTCAACAGGCAGTTAAGTGACAAAAGAAATTTTCAACTCTATTACCTGCATCTGTGGCTGTACCTCATGGGTCAATCCTTGGTTCACTACTTTTCTTCATTTTTGCAAACAAACTTTGTTTAGCCACTCAGCATGCAATCATAATCTAATATGCTGATGACTCCTCCATCATATGCTCAGCTGCCTCCTTCCTGAACTCCTGCAAAAAAAACAACAATTCTTCTTAGATATTGAGCAATCCCTATCAGACTCAAATAATTTTCAATGCTAACAAAACAAAGCTTATGCTCTTCTAGCCAGAAACAGATTAGAGTCCCCCCTTACTATCTATTCTTCAAATAATACTTTAATTGAACCAGTAAATCACACTAAGCTCCTTGGGGTCACAATAGACAATGACCTTAAATTTGACAAACACCTTGCAGCTGAAATCCAAAATGTCCACTTAAGTTAGGCTCACTATATAGAATTAAGCCCTTCCTGACTGACATCACTGGACACTCCATCACTAGAACACACTTACTCTCTAGCCTGTTATATGCCTCACCAGTATTTTAAAACCAAAAAAAAATCTGATTCAATAAATTGGAGCCCTGCTATAACAAAATAGCAAGATTTGCTGCTAACCTGCCATCCGGGTCACATCACTGCTTAGCACTACACCAGCTTAAATGGTTGGAACTTCCCAATGTACTCTCAGTTAACCAGCTAGCCCTAGCACACTTTACCTTTCACTGCCCAGACAATTGCCCAGCTCTTAGCAACCTAGTACAATCCCACATCAACTGTAGACCAATAAGATCCTCCCAGAAACTCCTACTGAAAGTAACTAAAGCCAATAATAGCCATGGTGACTCCCTATACTCCAACAAAATAACTAAATCTTGGAATACCATGCCTCAGAATATACTCAACACAACCAACTCATCTAAACTGTAAATACTGCTTAAACAATACCTAAACAACACCGGGCTGTGTTCCTGCGGTAATCCAGGCTAAACTCACTCCCTTTCTCTCCCCTTCTAACTCTTTAAATGGTTCAGCTGCTACTATAATACCTCCATATTTCCCTTTTTTATATCTCTGCTTGTACTAGCTGCCATCTGTATGTACAACATTTTTCTTTTCCTCCTCTGTAACACCTGCCTCTGTTAATGACATATTAAAACTCCTTTACCATGGAACAAGCAATGTACTATCTTTGTATCAGTGCTATTCTTGTATGTAACTAACTTTAAAAATATGCTGCTAAATGTTTACCACTATAACAAATGCTACTTTTTTCTTTCTTTATTTATCACTGTAACAATTGTTATTTTTTTTTCTTTTTTATTTCATAATTTTGTGGAGCTTGTCTCCCCAGACCTCCACTGAAAATGGGCCATCAACCCATTTAGACTTCCCCAGTAAACAAATGTAAAATAAATAAATAAATAAAAGACAAAAGGTTAATTAATATTGGTGGCCTAGGATAGTGGACTATGTACATGCTGGTCTACAAAGCCCAATGAACATGTCGGAGAAACAGACAAATGAAGGTTTTGGAAAACAGAACTGGAAACAGTTGTACATCTTGTTGCTGGGTGTGATACAGTAATGGCAGAGGGCCTGTATACTTAAAGGTATAATCATGTGGAAAGACTGTTGCATTGGGAAGTATGCAAACATTACATTATTGAAGTAGCTGAGAAGCAGTGGAAATATGAACACCAAAGCATTATGGAAAATACTGAAGTTCATATCACATAGGATCACCCATTAACAACAGTTTAATAAACAAATGCAAGAAAACCAGATATAGTAGTCCATGAAAAGAAGACAAAAGTAGCATTAATCATTAAAATTGCTACACATAGTGATTACAGTGTCTTACATACAGAGAGAGGCAAAGTCATAAAATTCCAGGATTTGCAGGCAGAAACGAGGGCAATGTGGAAGGAGGATACCCAAACATTTATAATAGCAGTAGGAGCAATGGGTTTCTTAAAAAGAAATAAAAAACAAAACAGTGTAAGAAACTTCTCTGTGTGGAAGATTTTCAATACACACACACATATATATATATATATATATATATATATATATATATATATATAGTTAATCACTGTTTATTAATCAGATCAGATAATGGTAGTAGAAGTAGTGAACTTAAACTTGTCCTAAGTAAAAAAAAAAATAATAAAAAATATATAATTTGAAATATTGTACAGAACTGCTAAGTATTTAAAAGGAATCCAAGCAGGGTAGGGAGTATGTTTCCAGTTGAAAATCCTGGATTTTTGACTGGAAACAGACTGCCTACCCTGCTTGGATTCCTTTTGAATACTAGTAATTCTGTACAATATTTCAAATTATATATTTTTTATTATTTTTTTGACTTAGGACGAGTTTAAGTTTGCTACTTCTACTACCATTATCTGATCTGACTAATATACAGTGATTAACTAGATATATATATGGTTTGGAAATCTTCCACACAGAGAAGTTTCTTATACTGTTTTGTTTTTGGACCCACTATATTTGTTTAGTGGGTTGTTTGAGACTTCAGGGGTACACGCAGATTACTTGTTTTTTTTTTTAAAAAATTTTACGCTTGTATTTAGATATGCTACTGATATATGTAACTCCATATGAATCGCACAAGGAGTCAATTCCTGGGAGTCTATATCAGTTCAACAAAACAGCACATCATTGAATACAACAACCTCGAACTTCTAACCACAAAATCTAAAAACATTGAAAGCTCAGAACAGTGAATTTTTTCCCTGGGAAAAAAATCACTGTTCCAAGAAACACACACGCACAACACAAACACACCAAAAAAAACAGCAATCCACACACATACACTTAAAATCCTACATCTAACCCTACACTAAACTGCACATACAGTACTATCTATCCACTATCCTTAACCCAAAACCTAACCCTAAGGTCCATCACTATTGCACACTCACCTCACCCGCACCCTAACCCTAACTCACATACCCTGACCTAACCCTAAAGTATATCACTATCACACACTCACCTCACCCGCGCCCTAACCCTAACTCTCATGCCCCGCCCTTACCCTAAAGTCTGTCACTATCGCACACTCACCTCACCCGTGCCCTAACCCTAACTCACATACCCTGCCCTAACCCTGACATCCACACATTTGCAAACTTACCTGAACCCAACCCGTAACTTTCCAACACAGTGCTGAAAATAGCGATGCCACAGAAATAGACACCCGAATTCTTTCCCTAGGAAAAAATTCGGTAATCTGCAGCTTTGTTATTTTCAGCGTTCGCTGTTTTCAGGTCGATATTAGACCATTCGAAGTATTAACACTTTGATGATCTAATATAGACCCAATTCCTGGCACATTGCAGATTCAAAGAGCACTTTTGGCTAACATCAAAGATTAAAGCAATACTTATTTCATACACTTAAATTGTACTTTGACTTAGGATTGGCTCCAATGCTGTCATGGTATTTGAAACCAAAAAGACTCAGAGAAATTAAAACCAACTGAAAAGAGGAGAAGAGAAAGCTGTTTCCTGTGGCAAACCAGGTTTAAAGTCTCCAGACTTCACTCTGGATGACTTTGTCATAGCACTGCATTTGTGAAGAATCTGAGCATTTCTGCTGAAGGTCTGACTTAGTAACATAGTTTCAACAATTTTGAGTTTGATAATTTTTGGAGAATAGTAAACCTGCTTACAGCTTTGTAATGCTGTAAGACAAAAATGCTAAAATATTCAAGTGCATCTGCTGAACAAATCAGTTATGCTCAGAAGCTATACATTTTATGGGAAAAGACTGTGGGTTAAATGGTTACATTCACCATGCCTGGCAGCATGCGTTTAAGAAAATAACAGTGATTAACAACTGCATGTTTCAAATATCTTTAGCTGAATTTTCAGCACAGTTTTTTTTTACCTTTTAATAAAAAGGTCGAGAAGCCATTAAGCTTTTTACTCTAACTTTGTAGAGGAACTGCCACAACTATATTAGGTGATCCCAAAACAAGGTTTGAACAGTGTTTGGGAAATAGTAGGCATCACTCTTAATACAATGCAAAATACAATGCAAAAATGAACACCTGGAAAGGCAGAGGTATTGTATAATGTCAGAACCAGAAAATGGCAAGTGCAAAGTTCACTATTTATACCCAGTCATGCAGGAAGTTTCTCCAAACAGAAAAAAGAGCAAATACAAATACACATATACCAGAATATTAGTGTACACCATCATTATGAGAAAGGGTCATATTACAAAGCAGTTTGCTTTCATGGTAACTAGCTACACTGAGTTTATTTGTGTTACATGAGAAAAACATTTGATGTTAACTTGTTTACCATTTTCTTAAGTTTAGTAAATATTTTTGTTTCAACATTTAAAGATGGTGTTCTATAGTATGTTTAAGACAGGGTACACTATAGAAGTAGAGTTTGAACTATGATTCCTTAAAAAGATACTGCATCTGTTTTTTTTTTTCACTTGAGCAAAGTTTAGTATAATCACAACACATTGTATTATTTTTGGTCACTATATCACTGCCTACAATTATTCCTATAGAAAGAGATTTGAGTATGAGATTGCTGCTATGACTAATTTTAAGGAAAAGGAAAGAAAATGCTTCTGAATTACTATGAGTCTGAGTAGAATGAAGTTCACAGTTGTGTATTCCAACGAAGTGTGTGTTGAAATGGGAAGGAAGAACAACCCTTCCAAAAGAAGTATCGTTGAATAAATTTGTAAGTGACTGTTTGACACAGTGAGAGGCTTCTTTTTTTGATAGACCCAAAGACAGATATATATATATATATATATATATATATATATATATATATATAGAAGAGAGAGAGAGAGAGATGTAGAAACTTGACTTTGAGTAAACAAAAAAAAAAAAAAACAGGTTTAAAATGAATAGTAATAAAAAACAGTAGCAAGGTTATAACTATTAACTGCTTTAAGAAAGTAACACAGAAGTGCTGAAAGAAATGTACAGTCCATTGCAGAAACGTTGCTTTCTAAAATAGCAACATATAAATTGCTGGAAGGTTGCTTACTTAATATATGTGTAGTGAATGTACTAAGCTGCTGAAGGGAACATATTGATAAAAAACAGCATTTATAATGTATATGCTTAAATGTAATGGTACAAGAAATTACTGCTGGATTTATAAGAAAGTAAAAAGAATGTTTTGTGTATACACTGGGGTGCACCCTGAAAGAGTGCTGCACTGACTTTCTGAGAAAACTAAATCATACAATTCTGAAGTGTGTACACTGGGAAAAGGTAACTATACAGTTACTTTTGAACATAAGTCTAAGAAATGCATAAAAAAAGTGTCATACGTCCATTTAAAATAAATTTAATATCTTCTAGTTAAAAAAGAAAAAGGAATAAAGTCCCTTGATGTTCACAGATGATAAGTGCTTTCGAAATAATCTTCAACGATCTTTTTCTTTTTTAACTAGAAGATATTAAATTTATTTTAAATGGACGTCTGACACGTTTTTTGTGGACAGGACTACCAGCTCTATTTCCACAGTCATCTGATATACAACATAATGTTAGCCTTGGTGATTTTTCTATCACTTCAAATATCTGTCTCTCTAAAAAGTTGCATAGTCCATGATGCAAAAATATTTTTTTCCTGTCACTTTCTGCTTCACTCTGCAAACATACAGAAAGCTTTTCTTTCCAACTTCAACATCAAAGGATTTAAATTTTCAGCAACTTAACTTTAAATATCCTGAATTAAAAAAAAAAATGTGACTAAAATTATTCTTGGTTTAAGGCCCTATTAATGTTTAATGTGAGCATTCACAGCTGGTGAAAAATAATTTCCTGCTTTATTAATACTCATGGACAGTACATTATAATTTAAAGACTATATCCATGTATTGGATATTGGTTTTATCTAATATATCATTTATCCACCATCGATATCATGGTCTACTTTGCAGGTTATACTTTATGTTCCATAATAACATATTGCCTGAAACTTACAAAATGTTCCTGCTTTTTAATGATTTATCTCAACTAAG
Organism: Protopterus annectens; assembly: GCF_019279795.1. Taxonomy (NCBI): domain Eukaryota; kingdom Metazoa; phylum Chordata; order Ceratodontiformes; family Protopteridae; genus Protopterus; species Protopterus annectens. The sequence goes on from NC_056725.1 coordinate 1,217,521,417, forward strand.
CATTGCCTAAAATGTGAGCTGTTGAAAATAACTGAAATGTTTCATTCCTTGATTGCTCACTTAATATATTTCAGGGTTACCAGGGAAATGCATCTTCTCGTAGAACCCAGAAACTTACCCTGTGTTAGGTGCTTACCTATCACGGGATGCACACATACATAAACACATTCACACAGCATGGACACTTAAGGCAATTTGGAGGATTATCAGTTCACCTACAGCATGCCTTTGGGATATAGAAGAAAATTGGATTACCTATCGGAAAGCCATATAAACACAGGGCATGAAGATCCTGTACAGATGGCAACTCAACCAAGACCCAAACTGGAGAGCCAAATTTTATGAGGTAACACTATACCACTCTTCTAATGTTTCTGAATTTACTAGTTCTAAATTTGAAATTACCTGACCATGACCAGAGCAGTAAATGGGGGTTATCCCTTCACTCTGTCACATATCTTATTGAAAGTGCTTGCACATTTCCAGAATAAATGCTGGAGATGAATGCGAAACAATTGCTGATCTTCAGAAATCGATTGGTATGATACTGTTGTATTACTACATTATTTACTCCATTTGTGTTTGTTTCCCAGCACTTAATTAAAACAATAGCTTTACAAGGGACACAGTGAAACAAATGAAAAGATTAACTAAAATGTTGTGCTGACTTTCACAATTCTTCATTTATATTCTAAAATAAATCTATTTTTGTGTAATCAGCCCCTGATCATGCAGAAATCCTTTATTTAATTATTTTGCTTAAAAATTTTGCTAACTAGATTGCTAGACAGCTGGATTGAGGCCCATTTTCAACAGTGGTCTGGAAGCATTGTCTGGTTAACTAACTTGCTCAGAGTGACACAACAGATAGAATTAAACCCAGGTCTACAGGATGACACTCATTAGAATATCATAGCCTTAATCTTAGGCACTAAACTGCTAGAATTTTTTCTATTTTTTTATTTTTTATTTATTTATTTTGCTGTAGTAAGTTATACAAATTAGGCAGATCTTCTACACCAGAGTGGTCCTAATTATGGAAACATAGTTTGACCCCTGGGCTAGGATCACCATTGGCCCCTAAAACTGACCAGTGCTGTATCCACAGGAGGAGTAAAAGCTAGAGAGCTTTCTCTACTCTTTACAGAGGCTGGTCTGTTTTGTAGTTGTGGTTGTTTCCTCCTGTATTGTGATGGACTATTGAAAGGCCACTGCATGCAATGAGGGGTGACTTAGGTGTGCCATGTTCTCCAGCAGCACCTCTCAAATCTTTCAGCATGGTTGACTTGGCTAACTTTCAGGGTTCTGCTTTTCACAAAATCTCCAGAAACTGTCTTCAGCAGCTCCAGCAGGTAGCTGAGAAACAAATTAATTATGGCTCATAATCAAAACTTTATTTCTGCGTGCCAGTTAAGTTGTGTGCATCATACAGAAATATTAAATATATCACCACTCTTATAGTTGAAAAGCAGACATACAATGCCTAGATAAGGCCAGGTTCTTCAATGTTTCAGTACTAACTCAAGAAATCCTTCCTTCCTGTCTGCAATGTCATGAATATATGGGATGGTGAGGTTATTGGTCACAGGAATATTTTGTGACAATAGATGTTGTTTATCTGTGGCTATTGTTTTCTGGGTCTGGCCTGGGAGGAAGAAGGTACGTTGAAGCTGTTTTATGAGTAAGTGGTTCAAAACACATTAATGAAGGAGATAAAAATCTAACAATTAATGATATTGTGATTTCTTACATTTTGTAATTAAAAAGTAGCCAGATCAAAGAAGAAACATGGGGGGGGGTTATGAAAACTGAAAAGTGTCATCCTTGTATTTGATAAAGGAGCAGTCACAATTAAATGGCATTTACTGGAAAACTGGTGCAACAGCATGCAAACTTGCAAATGAAGCTGGTGGTCTAAACCAAAACATGTGAAGTTGTATTCCTCTACAGAAAATGTAATAATGCATACTCCACCATGCTGTGTAAATGTGAAATGCGAGGTAGTTTCTTTTCCTGTGTGCATATACAAGATAAGATACTGTGGGAGAATTGTTATGTAACTTACTTATTTTTTTCCAACAGAATTTATACAAGCAGAACGTGAGATCCCTATTGCTGTTTATAGCATCATGAATTCTGATGAAGGATTGAAAGATCCAGTGGTATTTAATGACCCCTACTGGCCAATGCAGTGGGAACTGGTAAGAACTAAAAAAATATATGTTTATTTATTTATAAGCAGGTAAGCCTCTTTAGTTGTAAGGTGTGTGTATTAGCTCTAGCCTTAACCTAATGTTTGTATCACTATCTTGGATGGTGTAAATGCTTCAGTAGGCTTGAGGTGTGACTCCGTTTTCCTTCTGCTGGCCACTGCTTGTTCATTATTCATTGTAAATTAAATAGCGATGCATCATGAAAAGAGCAAATTTAAGAATTGGTTTCTGGCAGTCTGGACAGTTCCAACTAATATTTTGTAAAATAAATTGTTACTTGTTAGAAATAATTTATATTTAGACCTAGTAACCCGATATCCCTTTTTCTTGGGTGACAAAGGAGAAAAACAGTTTCACTTGTACTGGAATAACAAACATAAAAGCTTTTGATATATGGAAATAAAGCGAAACGTTTAAATATTTCAATAACTTTGACGGCAGACAGTCCACTCATGTTTGTTATTGATTGATAACATGAGTGGATTTCATTTACCCCAGCTGATATTCAAAATATAGTAAAATGTTTTCTTTAGGTGTAATACAATACTACTGATCATATAACTGCACAAATTAATATATCATTGTTACATTAGAGCTGTACCTTTAGCATTTGATCAGCTTTTCTGATTTAATGCAGATAGAATAACATTTTGAAAGACTATAATTCTGTTTATAATATATATCGCCTCTCCCACCATAACCAACTTAGCATGTATATTTGACAAAGACGTCAAGAAATTCATCTCTTAAGATTGAAGCCTAAGAAGTGAATCTTGGCATTTATGTTGAGAACAAATAATAGGGCTTATGATAATTAAGACCTAATTGTAAGTCTTTGTAGTGTATGGAAGCTTATCTGCTCCATGTACTACCAGTGGCAGAAAAAGAAAAAAATGTAGGAGTGCAAAGTGTTTTACAAGTTTTTCTATTAATTTGAAAGCTTGTAAAACTGTACACATCAGGCAGAAAAAAGTTCCCTCTGAAGTAGGAATTGCTGTGCCACACTTTTTGTTTATAAATGTGGCATAGTGAAATATCGAACAGATTTTAAAACTATTCTACCTTCTTCCACTGTTTTTTGCTGGTCATCACTCTCTGCTGTCAATCTGCAGCAGGAGACCTGATCCTAAGATTGCTTAGGGGTGCTTAAAAAGCTTTTTAGGTACCTTTCTTACATCCAAAAGATGATTAACAAACTTACCTTTTTTCAATTTTTGTAGTATAATTGCAGCAGTGCATGCTTTACAATATGCTGTAAGCTGCACAATTGAGTACTCACTGCATTTTATGAAACATTTTTAAATCTGCCATATATCACATAACTGTGTACTCTGTGAAACAGTATTTCAGATAGCATATGTTGTCATTAGTTATTAACAGCCTAACTTTGCTTTACTTTTTTGGCATGTTAGGATGAGAATAGCCAACTTGTCCCATGCCCTGACCCAATAAGGAAAACCCTGGTGCCATTGCAAGCATTTATTATGGTCACAATAATACAAGAATTAATATTTAACTTCTGAAATAACTACTTATAACATTGCATAACCTTGTCTGCTTTCACCAATAACTCCAGATGTTGCAAGCTGGCATATACACCAGCTGTGCCAGCTTGCCTTGACTTTAGCCTGAGTGGCATTCACCATGCATCCTCAGCTTCCTTGGTGCAAAAACTCTGCACCTGTATATTCATACCCTTATGACAAAGTCACTCAACTTGGAGGTCTACAAAGATAAAGGGGAGGATCCCCATGGGGATGAAGGTGGTCCGAGCCTATTTGTGGTGGTGCTATTGCATGATGCCCCCCCTCTTCATGAATGACTCTGCAGTGGCTGCATAAGTGTTACATTAACCATGCTCCAGTAATTAAGTGAAATTCATTAAGAAACATACTGCATAATGTGAACTTCAGTATGTGTGACTTGACTCGTACTGTTGGATAATTAAAAGACTATAATGCTACACATGCAAACACACACACACACACACACACACACACACACACACACACACACACACACACACACACACACACACACACACATATATACAGATTCAGTTTAGAATCTCGAAATACTGAAATATCAAAATTCAGTATTTCGCGCCCATAAAATGGAATCCTGAAAAGAATGAAAACTCAGAAGCGCGAAATTCAAAAACTCGCATACCGGAGATTTTAAATTAGTGCTTCTGGTGTTTTGCTGTGGTTATGGATTCAGGTAAGTGTTTATGTGTTAAGGGTTTTGGGTAGGGGTTGTGGTGTGTGTTAATGTGTTTTGTTGCTGTGATGTTTGTGTGCGAGGAGAATATAGCTTGTGTGGTGGTGTTTTGTGTGTTTTTGTATGTAGTGCGACCTCGGAGTTAAAATATTTAAGGGGGGGGGGTGCAGGGGGCTTGCCCCCCACATGGGGGGTGCAGGGGGGCTTGCCTCCCTTTTTTATGTAGGACAGAGCTTGTGTTTGTGTGTGGGGAGGAAGGTGTGCATTTGTGTACAGCAAAAGCGCTAATTCAAAATCTCCGGTATGCGAGATTTTGAATTTTGCGCATCTGAGTTTTCGTTCTTTTAAGGATTCCACTTTATGGGCTCAAAATACTGAATTTCGATATTTCAGTATTTTGAGCTTCTAAAGTGAATCCATATATACATATAAAATCATATTTGCTACCAAAGTAAATACTTATGTAAAACAGTTGAAAGCTATAAATTAAATAGATCCACTCCAAAGCCTTTTAGATGTACTCCATCAAAGGTCAACATCTGGTTTGGCTAAGTCAATGAGCTCTTTCAGAAAAAGGCTAATAGATGGTGCTGCTCTGGAAAGTTCAATGACTGTTGGTCTTTAAGCTGCTCTCCAATAAAACCTTGGAATGATTGTCAATGAAAGTATGGGTATACCCTTATGCCTATGTCTTAGTACAGCCAAAATGGCTATCATTGTAGATAAAAGAATACTTTTTGGTATAAACCCTAAGTCATTGCCTCCTAGGTATATGATTAAGACATGAAGAATTGAGCATTTTGACATTATGTGATCTCAATTTTTGCCAGTGGTGTAGCCAAGATAAACTAGGGAAACTCTGCCATAGAACTAACCAGTTTGTTGGTTTCAGATTGAGGTTAGGTCCTTTCTTATGACATGCTAACCTGGAGGCTGCTCTACAAAGAAATGAATGACCTAGAATCAAGTGCCTGCAACCTGAAAACCACAAATGAAGAACAGGACAACCAAAAGTAGGCTATAAATGCATTAGATGCTCATTTTCCGATTCTCCCATGTCAAATCAGAAGTCTTACCCATTCTACATGAGTGAGAACTGCAACCCTCAGGGGAAATATCTTGTCTGACTAAACCTTTATTTACTCATTCTGTAGCACATTTGTTGTGTACTTCTAGTTATCACCCATCGCTCCTTATGGCCTAGACCTTTATTAGGTCTGACTTTTTATCTAAATGACTTATCAGCTTATAGTAGGCAGGATTAGACAGAATAAGGTTTTATTAAAAAATGATACCAAGATGGTTAATCTAGAATGTCCTGCAGTAGAAAAGCCTTGATTATATCATGCTTTTTAAGTTGATTTTTCAGTTTTATTTTCAGAAAATGATCTAGAATGCAAGGATGTGTGTAGGCTGTAAGAGGTGCAACATTCCACAGCACATAGGTGTTAATGAGTTAAGTATGCTTCCATAGTCTTTAGGTGTTATTTTTGCCTCCGATGGTAATTTAAAAATAAACTGGTGTGGTGGTGTGCCAAACATTTTCTGATGTAGGGTCCATGCCCAGTGTACTGGAAATGATGGAAGAGTATCCAGCTTGTTTAATTAAACCTGGGTTCCTCTACTTGCAGGGTCAGTTTTGGACTTCCTTAACCATATCGTTAGCACTTCTTTGTGTGAATATGACACCCCCCCCAAAAGGACTGTAAGAGTTTACTAAAGTGAAAAGTGCCAGCGTAGAACCAAGACATTAATGCCAAACACAGCATGAATATGTGTACGTCATCCATACTGGACCTTACACCTGAAATGATCAATCATAGTAAAACCTTTCTTATAGCATGTCTGGGGTCCTTGACAGCCCTTTTCAAATTTCCCCACCCTCTAATGATCCTGTAAACTCCCCAACATATGGTAAAATCAGCTAAATCAATGAACTTGGCTAACCAGCCTAAAGCAACCAGATGAATGCAAATTGTACTGACTGCCTCTTTTAATATGCATCTGTGCAATACGTACTGTGTGACCAATCAAAGGGACAGGGTAGCTCTAAATAAAAGGATCTAAAGGTGGTCAATGCTGAAGTATATGCCTTTTTGGTGCTGCTCAACCACAACTTGGACGGTAGATGCAACATCAATCCTCTCCAATCAACCATGTCACCAGTGGGAGGGGTGTGAAAAATTGTTGAGCATTTAGAGACAGCTGTCGAAACTGGGAAATCTAAGATCATTGCAAGCTGTCATCAACAGTGCTAAATTTACCTGACACTTACCTGGCAGTAAATTTCAAATTAATCTACAAACTAAGAAGTACTTATAGTCTCAGAACTGACTGCGCCCAGTTACAATGAGAGTATCTTTTCAACAGTACTTTAACTGTGACCTGATTCTCCAAGTAAAACACAACTTTTTTATTTTTGAATTGTTTTTGCCAAACCATTTCAGACACCCAAATTGACATGCTCTCTAAAAAAGTGATATTACATTTCCTGCCTTTGGAACAAGGAGATCAAGAAAAGAAGGGAGAACCACCAACTTTGTAAATAAGCTCTATCCCCATGACCAGTCACTGCATCTGTGTATAGTTGGAGCATCTGATGTTAGCCAACCACTCTACCACAGGGAGAAACACCTTTAAGTCAGAGAGAGAAACTTTCCACATATATAGATCATCTTAATCTGTACCAGTAGTGTGAACCCTGTGGCTAAAGTTTTACTTGAGGTACTCCTAATGTTGCTCCTTTCATAGTAATTTGAAGGCCTAAAACAGTAATCAACTGACTGGGTCCCTCTAACTTATTGCCAGAAAATGGAACACTCAGCTCCTGGCTCAACCCGGTGAAGATCTCCATTCCTACTCTTGTCTCTTGTTTCCCCAGTCTACTATGAGCAGGTCATCTAGATAATGAATGGCCACATCTTTTGATGCCCTTCACTACAAGCACCAGTGTAGGGTTGCACTGAAAGTTTCAATTACAGAGCAGGCTGCTGAGCACCCCATTGGTATTACTTTATCAAAATAATATTGCCCTTGAAACTACTGACCCAAAAGAGGCCAGTCATTCTCCCTAAATGGCAACAGACTGAATGCAGATTCAATACCTAGCCATGGATCTGAAAGATTATTGATGATCAAAAATGGCTTATATAGGGAAGAAAGATGTATGTGGATCTTTTCTTATTAATGTTAGGGGTGGGAGGTTGGTATAATGGTTAAGGTGTTTACCTTACAAACACAAAGTACGGGGGTTGATTCTTACATGGGATAATTGGTTAGGCTTAAAATGGCCCACAAGGACATTTAGAGTAGTAGTAGTAATCTATGAACCTATGACCCTGTTAATGAAATCATTTACTGATGCCCTGACTGGAACAATAAATGATGAATAAGGCAAAACTCGCCTTCTTTTTTTTTCTCAGTACTTGACCCATGGGAGATATTGTGAAGAAGTCCCATGGAAGTGACTCAAAGGGGTCTGCCATCCTGCCTGCTGCACTCTCTATGTGAAGAAGCTTACAAACTACCTCTACTTTTCTGCTAGCAGACTGCAGGTCCTTGATAATTTTATTGTTCTTTGGGATGGTAGAGCCAAAAAAAAAATCTTGGGTAAACTTCTGTAAAATAAAAAAAAACACTATTTTGTCTGGGTAATTTTGAAGTTCTTTCTCTAATTCTGCAACTCTAATAGGTGAATGAGTACTACTAGGTGCATAAAAACCCTCAAAAGGAACCAAAGTGCCACCTGGGCCTTGAAAAGAACCCTTACCTCTGTTAGAAAATTCCTGCTTCTGTAATGTCACCTTATCTGTGTTAGCCAGACTTGGTAATACAAATCCATGCGTATTCTTGGCTCAACCTTTTATGGCAGGTTATGTCTTACCACAATGAAAACAGGCAGTTATAAATGGGTAAGCTGGCCAAATTTCCTTTATATTGTTGAATGCCAAACAAACTTTGGGTTTCGGCTGGGGCTTTGATTCTACTGCAGAACTGGAAGAAGTAGGCCTGCCTAGCGTGATACTAAGCTATGTATACAAATGACATGCACAGCAGTGAAGGGTTTTGTTCATGGCCTTCAGTTTGTGGAACTACATATGATGAATCCCATGTGTTGTCAAAAATGCACTAACGGTGGTAGAGCTTCCTCAAATATGACTGCTGTAAATAAAATAAATCCTGCTACCCAGCAATCATCAACTTTGGTGACATCGTTTTACCTAATTCTGCAAGGGCAGTTACCAGATTCTTGGTTTCAGGATTGTCTGCTTCCTGCACCCTTTAAATGCCATCTGAATCTATTAGCTTGGAAACCCCAATGTACTTCCCACTAATAATTTGGTCTTTAATTGAGCTGAGGGTATGAGCTGTGATATGCTGCAGTATGGAGAGAAGTCATTGTGGGGAGGAATTGAACTAACCATGGTTCAATTTGCAGGCCTCCAATAAATGTCTTGTTGTTCAGATGTCTGAACAACAGTGTTTTAGTTTTAGCAATCAAATCTATTTCTTTGAGCTCAACACTTGCTCAGAAGTCATTGTAAGCACTAAATAAGCTACAGATTACTTCAGCATTCAACTTTCCTCACTTGTCTAGAGGAAAACAGTTTTTAGTACTTAATAAATAAGCACCTATCCAGGCATGTCTAAGGGTCAGCTCCCGGTGTTTTCTCCTGTCTACCTGATGAATCTGGGCATCTTGGGGCAATGCAGCAATTGCTTCATGTACACAGACAACCCTCTCCTCCTACCACCCAACACTACATCCTGTGAGAGATGCACTCATATAGCCAAACTGGAAGCAAAGCTCTCTTCACCCAAGACTGGACTAGACAGTCAAGAGGACAAGGTAAACACTTGCACCACACCACACTCATCACATAGTCCCTCAAAACCTATACCACCAAAACACACACATAGAAACACAAAACACACACCTACATTCACGGAGGCTCTCAATAAAAATCTGCCTGAGCAACAGGGACCTCCAAAGCAGAAACACAAGCAACCTACACCCCCCAACACAACCCAAAGGACACATAGCCCACAAACTCAGTATGCCCCTCAACCACAGCCCATAAGGCATAACAACGTACCCAACACTCTAGTTATAGGTGACTCTGTATTCAGGCACACTGATGTTCCACTCACCAGGCTAAACAAGGAGAAAGTTACTGTCAGCTCCCTGTCGGGTGCCAGGATCTGCCACATAATGCATGCACTCAGATCACTCCACAACAAGTATAAATATGACTCTGTTATTGTCCATGTTGGTGTGGATGACCTGAGACGTACCTGTAGCCCAGGCAGGTATGACCCTATTCCTGAGTAGCATTCTGCCATCACCCAGAAAGATACCATAGTGCAAGGACAAAAGGATTGACTGCAACAATTGGCTAAGCTTCTGGTGTCATTCTAAGGGGATCCAGTATCTGTCTGGCTGGGATGACATGATCGACAGACCATGATACTTTGCCAGAGATGGCCTGCATCTGTTACCCTTGGGATTCCGAATACTGGCTAAGGCTCTTGCCACCCATATAGTGCCTTTTTTAGGCAATGTTCAAATGACAAATGCACCACTGTAACAGGTACAACCAAGAAAAATCTGAGGGTAATGCTACTCAATGCTGGAAGTCTAAACTTCAAAATGCACTCACTCGAGGCACTCCTTAAAATGGAGAACATCAACATCTGTGCAGTGACAGAGACTTGGTTCAAGGCTCCAGAGAGCACCCCTGCATTACCAGGCTATAATTCATACCACACCTTTTGGCCACCTATCCAGGACTGAAACACTAAAGGTGGAAGCCTGTCCATATTCATTAAGGATATCCACACCTCCAGGCTAGTTGCTCAGCATAATGCATCCGAGATTACCCAAGTGCAACTAACTCTGGACAAGACCGCAATCCAAATTGTAGCTTGCTACAGATCCACCACCATGCCCCAGGTTCCCAATCCTCATTTCTTGATACACTGGAAAGTATTAGGGAACAACCTAACACCTTAATAATGGGTGATTTCAACTATCCCACCATTAAGTGGGAAAACTACTCATGTAGCATCTCTTTTGCTCAATGTTTTCTGGAATTCATAAATTCCCACCAGGGAGAGAAATTTCCTAGATGTGGTCATTACCAACATGGGCAACCGGTGTTCCACACCAGAAGACAATTCCTCATTGGTCAGATCAGACCACAAGCTAATCACTCTAGACAGCCACATCCCGCCCCCACCCCCCCATTAGGGAAACCACCGTAAAACATTTCTCTAAAGCCAACTTCACGCTTCTTAAGACAGAAGTGGCAAACTTCATGATATCCATGCAGATGGACAATAGAGGTACGACTGATGAAACCTACACAAATGCACTTTATAAGCACTTACACGAGTGCATGGATCATGCAATCCCTAACAGAACCAAGATGCTATCCTCCAAAAAAAGGAAGCCAATCTGATGGTCCCCTGCCATAAACAAACTCTATAACAGAAGAAAGAAACTGTCACAAAAAAGAGTAAAATCCCATGATTGGAGGAACTTCCTGGTCAGCCTCAGTAAGAAGCTGAGATCTCTCATAAAATCCTCCAAAGCTAGTTACGAAAACAAAATCACCACTGATTCTAAAGACAACCACAAAGCATTCTATAGCTATGTCAAGAATCTCAGTGGCAACACTCAGATCTGCTCTGAGTTACAGCACAGTGGCATTAAATATACAGAATCAACTGATATTGCCAACATCCTGGCAGATAGGTTCAGTGCTAACTTTACCTCCCTCTCACCCCCTAAAGGACCCATCTCTATAGCGGAAGAATGCAAAGTTCCTGTAATCACGGCATCACAGGTAAAAAACACACTCTCCAAAGCCAAGAACACAACATCCATGGGACCTGACAACATCCCAGGCTGCATTCTACACGAACTACAGAACGAACTGGCACCCCACCTAAGTACCATGTTCAATCATAGCTTCACCTCAGGCTTTGTGCCCACTGAATGGTGCACAGCAACTGTTATCCAACTCCACAAAGGGGGAGCCACCACAGATCCCGGGAACTACAACCCCATTAGCCTGACGAACCTGGTCTGCAAGGCTATGGAACATATCATCATGGAACTTATAAACAATGACAGTGGTAATCTCTAAACTCTGGACCCCACCCAGTTCGAGTTTGTAAAAGGCAGATCATGTCTCTTAAACCCGATAGACTTCTTTGAAGCGATCACCAAAGCCATAGATGAGGGTAAGGTGATTCACACAGCCTATCAAGATCTCGCCAAGGCTTTCAACACCATCCCCCACTCTAGAATTATAGATAAACTAGGTATAAATCCCTATGTCACAAGATGGGTTGCCACCTGGCTCACTGACAGAACCCACATTGTGAAAGTAGCAGACTCCAAGTCTGATTTCAGACCAGTGACAAGTGGAGTTCCACAGGGTTTAGTCCTGGGTCCTCTCCTGTTTGGTATCTACTTCTCTGAAGTACAGTCTAACACAGAAGGTCTTTGGCTAACAAAGTTCACAGATGACTGCAAACTAGGAGCCATAATCAAAGCTCCTAATGATGTGGACATCCTACAAAAAGGCCTCACTGAGACAGATGCCTGGTGTCAAAGCCATGGCCTCAAGCTAAATGCCACAAAGTGCATTGTCATCCCTTTTGGTAAAAACTCTGTAGCCATGAACTACCACATAGGCGGTACTCTACTTAACACCAAAAGTGTGATAACAGATCTTGGGACACAGGTGGACAGAAGTCTCTACTTTGATAATCACATCGCCACAATAGTCAGGAAATCCTTCTATGTGGCACACCTCATCACAAAAGGTTTCTCATCCAGGAAAAAAGAGGTCATTGTTCCTCTCTACTCATCACTCATTAGATCCATTATAGAGTACAGCACCTCTTTTGGTTTGTACCTCACAAGACATCTACAACAACTGGAAAGGCCCCAGAATTACCTCACAAAGAGGATTACCAGCCTCAAACAGATGCCCTACGCAGACCGTCTCAAAAAACTACAGCTTTACTCCGTCGCATATCGCCTACTCAGAGACGATCTCTGCCTAACATACAAAGCTATGTCAAACCCAGAGCTGTTGGACATGCTCCACTTAAAGAAACCCCAATCCCTCCAAGCTACATGCTCTAGGGACCTAAACCTTGTCACCACAATAAACAGAACATGGTGGAGGGATAGATTCCTGTCCCAGAGACTTCCCATACTCTGGAACAAACTACCTATACATATCAAACAAAGCTCCTCATTAGCACTCTTCAAGAAAAATCTTGATGATTGGATGGGAGATAGGAAATTCACCCCGGGGATCACTTCTGTGGCTCTGCTCGACAGGGGCACAGGAAAATAATTTTCTTGGGTGGTGAAAACCAGGGCACCTTTTTGGCTAGGCTTATACAGGCCCTAGGGCCAATAGCCTAGTACCTACCTATGAACATATGTACTGAACCCATTGCTTCCCCAGGTCATTCAATGTGAGAAAATACAATGTCATCCTGGTGCTAATGAGGAGCTTTGTTTGATATGTATAGGTAGTTTGTTCCAGAGTATGGGAAGTCACTGGGGCAGAAATCTATCCCTCCACCATGTTCTGTTTATTGTGGTGACAAGGTTTAGGTCCCTAGAGCATGTAGATAGAGCCCCTATCAGATGAGTTCGTTTGTAAGGACCCAAAACCTTTCTCAAAAAAATAAGTCAAAAAGCCTTGAACTGCCCTCCTCAGAAACTGCCCCTAAAATTTTTTTCAAATATTTCTTAGCCATCTGAGTTATTAAACTGTTAGACCACCCATGGAGGCCTCTATTATCTGATTACATTCTTCATCTGTGGCTGGGAAGCTTAACAGATGCCCTAAATGTTACTCAGCATTCAGGATTTCGGCAGTGCCTTTCCTGTCTGGTTGTCTCATCTTCTTTGGAGGGACCTCACTTAACTGTTTTTAATCTGAAATACTTGGATGTTTCCTCTCTTGGTTCCTACTGGGCTCCTATGAGATCCTTTGCACTCTAACTTGATAAACAGTTTAAACAGCTACTCTGCCTTAAATATTATCATAACAAGATTTAACTGTCTTAAGTGTTGATGTATCTGTTGACAAAATGTAAAATTAATAACAATTAATAAGATGAGAGTATATTCTCAAAGCAAAATAAATAAATAAATATATTCTATATATATTTGCTCCCATACATTCACTTAATTATTCCACTTGGAAGACGTAATGCCTGCTGAATCTATAGACAGTTTGAACCCCCCCCCATTAAAATGCATTTACAAAGTTTAACTTATTGTTATAAACCATTTGTATAACCTTAAATGTTCTGCTCAGCCTATAAAAAACATTGATCAATACCAAACCAGCATTGGCTAATGTTCAAGAAATCTGTTATTTTTTTCTCGTTTTTGTATTTAAACCTGCACACCCTAATTACATGCTTATTAAACCCATTTAGAAGTTAAACAGGTAACGACCAAATTAGTCATAAATTCTATTTGAATATGCACTCTGTTTCCGTTTTATTTTAATTTATAAAAAGGAGGAAGATGAAATGTAATTGATTGCACATGAACCAATTAAGCGGTATTGGGTGGCTGATAATTTACAAAACTCACCACAACTGACTAAAAGGCTGTCCATAAACCACCAGTAATGATTCTGACAGTACCCTTGACTCTGCAGAACCATAGTTTTGCCTCTAGGAAACTGACCTCCTGCTTACCATACTTGCAATTTGACCATTAATTATTATTTGCACTAATTAAAGAGTTAAAATGTATGCCATGAATGCATGCTGCTGAGATTACGACATGCTGTACAGTTAAATAATTTATTTTTGTGCTTTAATAACTAGTCACTACTTACGATATGTAAAATAAACATACCACATGAAAAGATCCATGCAAACTGCTGATTTTCTACTCTTTTATTTGTTCTTATTTATTTACTTTATTTTCGAACACCTTGCATAAGGAATATGCTGTTATAGGTAGTGCACACAAACTCATGACTAAATCAAACACTAAATTGATTATAATCAATCTAAGCCTATGGTATTTGGGTCCATCGTCTTATTGTTCCTATTGCTACAATGTAAGTGGAAGCTAGTGCCAGAATCTAGTAACCAAACACAGAGCAAGTAACAACCAGTCAAAAACAACAAAAATGGCACGTGCTTGAGGAATTATTACAAACTTAATATAATAACAAAGCACTTTCACCCCTTAAAGCATGCCACAGAGCTTCAGCAGAGTGAAAATAATTAATAATGTAGATGTAACTTATGTGAGGACATCCATCCATATCAAATACATCAATTAAGGCTAATTCATAACCATAAATTCTTTAAAACATCTATATATTCAAGTAAAAACTCAATTTTTTGTAAAAAATGTGTAAAAATCATATTAATACTATAAAAAACTCATAAACATTCATCTTATAGGGTCATAGGATCATAGGAGATTACTAGGCTATCGATCTAGAGGTGATTTTAAGCCTAGCCGCTTCAACTAATGTAATACTGTAGAGGTACTAGTGAATACTCAAAATGACATGTCCATGAGTCTTGTGGGCTACATTTCTGGTAAGAATTTACAGTGCCCCATCCACTCATCCAGGTTCCTCTTATACAGTGTTATAGAGGTGCTCTGTTTCACATGAGTTGGTAGCCTGTTCCAAAGATGTGGCAGTTGCTGGGCGATAAATATGCCCCTCCAGCATGTTCTGTTTAGGTTGCAGGCCATATTTACGTCCTTGGAAAGGGTATCCCTAGAACCATTTGATTTGCAGATATGCAGTAAGTTCATTAGGTTTGAGTTTTGCATTGCTTTGTATACCAGGCATAAGTCTCCCCTAAGAAGTCTATATGATATGGAGTATAGTGACAAGGATTTGAGTTGGTCCATGTAAGGCACATGCTGGAAGCCCTTGATCTTATTTGTTAGAAATGTCTGAAGTTTCTCTAATTGCTGTAGTTGCTTAGTACGGTACATACTGAGTGGGGCATTATACTCAATTATGGGCTGGATAAGTGCCGAGTATAGGGGATTATAACTTCTTTTGCTCTCAAGGCAATGCCTTTACTAATTAAGTGAGCTATGTAGAAAGGTTTCCTTACAGTGTTAGACATGTGGTGGTTGAAGTTAAGGTCGCGGTCAACCTGTGATCCCAGGTCCTTTACCACTTCATGGGTACTTTGGGTATTGTTATTGATTTGACAGTGTGAAGGGAAATTGTTTGTGCTGAAGGGAATTATGATGCATTTCTTTGCATTCAGTTTGAGACTATGACTAATACACCAGTTGTTAGTCTGTGTGAGACCATTCTGGAGTATACTGACATAATTTGGGGATTCAGTGATTGCACCTATTTTGTAGTTGTCTGCAAACTTGGTCAGCCACAACCCCTTAGTTTTGAACTGAACTAATTAGAAGTATATACAAAACAGTAGGGGCCCAGCACTGACCCCTGTGGCTCCCCGCTGATAACAGGTGTGCTGGTTGATGTGGAGTCCCGCATTGATGGTGTGTGTCCGGTGTGTGAGCCAGTTGGCAACTCATCTTACAACAAGGGGGTTTCCATTCAGTTTGCTAAGTTTATCAGTAATGCCTGAATATGGGATTGTGTTGAAAGCTTTTGCCAAGTTGAGGTATGCTGTGTGCACAGAATCACCTTGGTTACACTTTCAAAGAAATCCACCAGATTTAACAGGCAGGATCTGCCATTCACAAAGTCAAATTGGGTAGGATCCAGGGTTTGGAGGTCATCTATGTCTTTATTTATGAGGTCCATAATGGTACGTTCCATGGTCTTATAGATGAGGCTGGTCAGAGTTATGGGTCTGTAATTCCCAGGGTCTGTTGCTAGGCCACCTTTGTGGAGGGGAATAAATATTGCTGTTCTACATTCTGTAGGAACAAGGCCTGTGGTTAGGTTATGACTGAAAAGGGTACTTAGTGGTGATGCTAGTTCATGTTTTAGCCTGTTTAGAAGACAGCCTGGGATGTTATCTAGTCCCATAGAGGTTGTGTTCTTTGACTTGAACTGGGCTTTGAAGACCTGTTCTTAAATGTGTAAGGTGGGGTGAAGTTTGAGGCAGGATTTGTTGTAAATTAGGAGGGGATAAGGGAGTGAAATTTTCACCAAACCTATCCGCTAGCAGGTTTGCTGTCTCTGTGGGTTCAGTGTGTGTGATATCATTGGCCACCAGTTCTACATATGCTTGGGTCCTACCCTTTAGGTTGCATACATAGCTGGGTCCTACCCTTTAGGTTATATACATAGCTGTAAAAGCCCTTATGGTTATCCTTGGCAGTACTTGCTAGGTTTTTCTCAAAGGAGCTCTTGGAGGATTTGACAAGTTGTTTTATTTGTTTGTTAAGGCTGAGAAGGGTGCTTTTCCATTTTTGGGTCCTTGTCTTTGTTTTCTTGGACAGCAACGTTTTGCATTTATTGTAGATTTTGCTGATGCTTGATGTCCACCATTGCAGCTTGATTTTACTTGGGGCTCTGGCTTTGATGATATCTGGTACAGCTGAGTTTACACACTTATGCAAGTGATTGTACAGGGCTTTAGTGTAAGCTTCAGCATAGTTACCAATTCCAGCTTGGGGTGGGGATTGGAATGCACGTATAACTTCACCTAGGAGGGTATAATTTGCTTTGGGAAAATTTTTTTTAATCTGATTTCACTCTTTGTGAGTTCTGGTGTTAGTGTCAGTTTGAACATGACTGATTTGTGGTCAGTTTTAACTAATGAAGGTCCAACAGTTGCAGCAGTGCACCTGTTTGACATGTTGGTGAGGACCAGATCTAGAATGTCTGTTCCTGTTGTCAGAGTATGGACAATTTATTCCAGGGCATTTGAATACAAAAAGTCAAGGAACTTTTGTGCTAGAGAGTTTGGGCTAGAGTAGGTTTCACAGGTGATGGTGGAATAATTGAAATCCCTCATAACCAGTGTGTTCGGTAAAATTTGGATTGTCTTCAGTTTGGTTAAGTAGGCTTCATGGGTGTCGTGCCATGGAAAGGTATCTGTAACTGGCTAGGACTTGAATAGGGGTCTTACCCACCACATCTTGGACCTGGTGTAACACCATGGAGTTGTCCACTCTAACTGAATGTGAGGTGAATTTATCTCTAATATAGATTGAAACACCACCTCCTTTGGTTTTCACATGTTCATTTTGCAGTCTAAACGTGTGGAAGGCATTGTAGCCTTGCACAGCTGGGGTACTCTCTGAGGCCTTAAACCAGGTTTCTGTGACTGCACAGACATCTGCATCTTCTAGTGTTAGAAGTGCTTCCAGGGAGTGCAGTTTCTGGTTTAAGCTCCTAGCATTTAGCAACATGACCTTTATTTATGTTGGTTAATTTCATATTGGTAATGTTGTGTTAGAGACCTTGCCTAAAAAAGGCACTATAGGTGAGGTAACCACCTTTGCCAGCAGCTGAAAGCCTAAGGGTTACAAGTGCAAACTCTCTCGGACAAAGCAGAGAGGTTTGTCGACCATGGCTTCCCAGGCAGACAGGAACTGGATCCCCTTGGAATGACACCAAAAACTAAGCCAGTTATTGAAATCAATCATTTTTTGTTTGTACTGTGGCACCATTCTAGGTGAGGGTAGAATGCTACTCAAGGCTAGGGACATATCTGCCTGGGACACATACTCAGATAGCTTGAGCATGTCTCTCTTCATATACTCCAGTGAGGTACATCTCAGGTCGTTCACACCAACATGAACTATGACAGAGTAATTCATAATGTTACTTGTTGCTGAGAGACCTGAGTTCATGTGTGGTATGGTGAATCCTGGCAACGGACAGACAGCTGACTGACTTTCTCCTTGTCCAACCTGGAAAGTGGAATATCCATGTGTCTCACTATTGAGTCTCCAATGACAAGAAAACTTGTTTTTTGACTGTTACGCCTTATGGCTGGGTGAGACACTGTTGTTGCTGTGTATCATGGATGATGTGGAGAGTGTGTTAGCTGTAGCAAACTTGTGTTTTGAGGCCTCTGGTGTTTTGGTAAGTTTTTTGAGAGAACCTCTGCGTATGTGGATTTACGTGTTTTATGCGTACTATGTGTGTGAGTAGTGGTATGTGCATGAGTAGTGGTACTATGTGACTATGTATTGGTGGGTGAGTTGACAATCTTTTATGTGTTACTGGTTTGAGTGATAGAAAGCATGGATGCTAGATTCTTAGTGTAAATACATCTCTCGCTCTCTGTACTAGACTGTGTTATTAGTAGTGGGTTGTCTGTGTACATGAGGCAATTGCTACACTGCCTCAAAAGACCCAAGTCAACAAGGCTGGCAGGAGAAACAAGGGTAATCCAACTGTCTATAATGCTAGGTTGAAGACTGTTGTGACTAGGGGTGGCGTTTCAGAAACGATCATGGAGGAGCTTGGGAAGTGTATATTTCTGCCTGGGTATTAAGGAAAAAATTGTTGAATTTAACTGTCCAGCTTTGGTGCATAATTGCGCAGTAGTGCACAGTGCTGCATGATGCACAAACAAGCAGAAACCTGCTGAGATGCAGGGTCTAAATACCAGAAGCTAAAACTTGAAAAAAAACTCTAACAAAATTCAAAAGGACCAATGAGGATGCTTATTCCAAGCCCTAGACCAGCCTCCCTTTACCAGTCAGGTGCCAGTCAAACACAAATCTTATTGTATACATTTCATATCTTCTTTGCCCTAAATTTTAAAATGCTCAAAACTGAGTGGAAATTATTTATATCAGGTTCCTTGGTTGCATTTAATCTTAACTGTATCCCAACAAGTTTTCACTATCACCCCCTCAATAGCACTGGGACATGGGGAAAACCAAACTAACTCTACTTGTATTCAAGGAGACTATAGTGCTACTTACAAAGAAAGCTACCTACCAAGAAAACTGTTTCCAGGAAGAAGAATGCTAATTGTATTTGACTTCTGCCTAAAGTGTAACAGATGTCTCAGAGTACTGTTGAAAGTATGTTCAAATACCCACTTATCACACGCATGTGGATTTTGTTTTGATTGATTAGAGCTAAACGTATTTTAATTTTTATAGTGTCAGAAATAAACTTGAGGAGTGCACATTAGACACATCTGATTTTATATACATATACACATATACTTATTACCGGAATATGCAATGCCTTTCCTGTGGTATACAAAAGAGCGACTTTGTAATATTTTGTGCAGCATATTTGAAATTATGTTTGGTATATACACTATTATTTATAGCATTGCTGGAACTGTTTTTTTTATTAATGATTTATTTCCTCATTTTCTAAACCGTTGAGACGTGTATGCACCACAGACTGTTGTTATACATCTGAAGTTAGGAAAAGAGAATGTAGCTACTTATTGAAAGTGCATTGTGTACATGAGACAGAGTGAGATAGAAAACATTTTGCTTTTTATAATATGTTCCTCCAAGCAGATGCAGTGTACTAGAAGAATAATTCTGCATTTCATGCTGATCATTTCTTGATACCAAGAAGCCATTAAATGTAAATGAAAGGCTGACTTGTTGTTCTGTTAGTGCACACTTGTTGGAACAAGAACAGGGTCATGATGATGTATATTGCTTTTTGAGTGATTGCCAGGAGGTTATGCGTAAACCAAAATGATAAATGATCAAGTCATGATTTTTTCCTGCAACTTTAACACATCTATATCTGTGCTGTAATAGAAACTTAGTTTCAAAGTAAAGATGGCATCCCCTCTTTCCTGGGTTTTAGCACCTACCAGCATCTAGACATGCTGGAAACTGTGGGAGTGTTAGTATTTGTCATAGTTTAAGTTATCTCTAGACAGATTCCCTGTGATCTACAAACAGAATATATTGATCTACTGAACTTCAAGTTACTCTAAACAGAACAAATTATAAATTCATAACCTGCTATAGGTAATTTTCCATGTCCTAGGAGGACTATGAAGGATTTCAAACTATGCTTACATATCTACCCAGATATACAAAAATAACGTTCGAGTGGTGGTTTTGACTATCCATTGATTAAGTGGAGCATCTATAACATAATGGTTGGGTACAGCCAAGGATTCCTAAATGTGAACTCCTTCATACAGTTAGTTAACCAGTCCAGTATCGTTAACATCTTTTGATGAAATCCTCTCTAACAATGCATCCACTTGCATTAGTCCTTTAGTATCCTCTTCTCTGGTCAAATCTAATAACAAATCGGTAATCTTCTCCATATGTTAATCTACTACAATAACACTTCTGAATCCAATGACTTTAAAAAGATAAATCTATTAATACTATAAAATAAGCACGCAAAATTCAAGTGGAAGTTTTCTGGCCCCATATAGTCTCATCTATTTCACAGAGATTCTACACATTTTCATAGTGGGTAGACAAAAAAAACTGTAATTTGTCCTGAAAGTCTAAGAAATACTGGGCTTGTAAATACAAATGTAGAGACAAATGTAGAGGAAGGGCTGTAATGGTTTGTGTTAATCATGGTGAGGAATTATGCAAGTCGGTCGCCCATAACCATGCCGGGGACCCTTGTGAGACAGAAAAGTATTCAGTGTGTAGTAACTTAAAGCAAAGGGCTGAACTATCAAGAGATACACTGTGTTTAATCATGGATTATGTGCTTACTTCCACGTCATTAGACTTAGCTGCAAGATGCTTAGTAGGAAATGTTTGTTGCAACAGATTACGAGAGTGCGAAAGAAACACTTTACAACAATGATAGATGATAGTTTGACATTGGAAATCTTAGATGTTTCGCTATTTCCATTGAAGGATGGAGTGTTTTTTGCAAAGGAAATCTGTTGATGTTGCCAGTAATACTGTTGTGATAGTGTTTAACACTATTAATAATCTGTATGATATGTCCAGAGCAACAATTTGGCTAATGGATGGAACATACTCTAGTAAAGGGACTGTATGTAGACAACTATACAGCATTAAAAAATGCAGTCCACAGCAGAAAGAAGGTAAATGAAAATCCAGTAGGTGAAATTCAACGAACAAATTTATTGGATAAAAACCACACAGTAACAAATCCCTCAAGCGCTTTCGCTCAGTGCAATGATAAAGCTCAGTATTGCACTACATTACTACAGTAATGTGGACTACATTTTTTGGTTTCTTGGCTTCAGTTGGGCGTTTGTGTTAACTATACAGCATTCATGGATTAGTTAAGTACGGAGCTTACAGTAAGTCAATACCCTTGATGTTTTCACTGATGTCTAAGAAGTCCTTAAGATTGTACAACATGATGTGGAACTGTCTGTTTGAATTGATGGCAACAGAAGGATTTGAAATCAATGTCAACTATGTGTTGTGTGATTTTGAAATAGCAGCTTTAAAAAGCGTGAGACTGAACATTAATGGGGCTGTTTTGAAGGGCTGTTTTTTTCCATTATGGAAGGAATATGTGGTGTAAACTGCAGTATCTTGGGTTAGCTGGCTTGTACAACAGTTGCTATAGATTTCAATTGTCAGTGAAGTGTTTGGCAATGTTAGCGTTTCTGCCAGAGGATGAGGTGTTGCCTGCCTTTCAGTTGCTACATGCTGATTTTCCTCCTGAGGGCTCTGATTTGCTAAAGTATTTCTCAGACTGGTATTCATTGGGAAATCAGAGAAAATTTGCTACTAGACATAATGTAGTGTCTAGATTTCCACCTTTGTTTCCTGTACAATTTTGGAATGTGTAAGAGTTGAATGCTTTATTTCTGCCACATACCCAAAACTCTGTAGAGGCGTGGCATAGGCGGCTGAGATGTTTGTTGGGGAATCGTGCAACGGATTTGTATGTTATGATGTTCACTTTAGCCATGGAACAGAACAGAGTGGACGAGTTGAGAATCTGGATGTTTACAGGGTGTCCACCATCACCTAAGAAACGCCAGTTACTGCAGAGGCAACAACAGTTTGAGTTTTTGTTGGAACATAAAGCAGATTACTCGGTGTTGGAGTTTCTTAAAGCCATAGCAGCACTACTGAAGATATGACATACGTGTACTGCACTGATGGGAAGAATTGTATTTGGTTTGAGTACGTTTATTGTGGAGATGTCACGTTTTTGAGCACTGTTCTGTTGGAAATGTACTGTGGAAAACGGCAATATGGTGTATTGCAAGTAATTGTTTTGCAGCACGGACATACATATCTGTCGATGCAAATATGGGTGTTGTGTGAGTGTTTTCAATAAGTTATGGCATTGGATGGGAGTGGTATGTCACGTCAGATCACCTGGTAATTTTCTGTGTTTTGTGCTTCAGTTTTTTGCTGTTTCACATTTAAGTAAATTCAATATTATGAGGTTCGCACATGTTCATTTTCAGTTTTGTGTGGTTTCGGCATTTTAGTCTTGGTTATGTTGTCTTCGGTGTTCTTATAACTTGATCTACTGAAGTAGATCCATATATATATATATATATATATATATATATATATATATATATATATATATATATATATATAGATTTACTATTAAAATAAAGAAAATGCTTTGCTTGTTTATTCATGACATCGAATGAGAATACCAAAAACCAGTTTTTGAAGTGGAAGTTCAAACCCATTAATACTGTTGTTTTGCAATTCAGTGCATTCAAAATAGCCTAACTGCCATCTGTCCTTTCACGGGCTTGCACCTCCACACCCCCTGCAAATTATATTTACCAACTTCAAGATTATACTACATTGATGAAAGGGTTAAATTCCCTGTTCCTCACTGTACTGCAATCTCCATTCACGTTGCTGAACTCATAATAATGAATCACGCCATACATTTGTAATTACGAGTTTGTAGTATTTCAATTTAGGATTGTGTACTTTTGAAAGTGTACTTTCCTTGTGCTGACATTCAATCAAATGCCCTTTCCACTTTAAATATATATATATATATATATATATATATATATATATATATATATATATATATATATATATACATATATATATATATATATATATATACGTATATATATATATTTTTTTGTTTTTTTTTTCTTTCAGTAATTGTAAGTATGTAAATGTGTTTATTAAATTTACAAAGCACAGTTAGACCTTTTATCTAGTAGTAAGTATAACTCTGAAGACAGAAATATTAAAATGGCTGGACATACCTTTTTACCTCTTAGCACAAGAAATCCAGACAAAGTCAAAAATAGTCGGGAGAACAAAGACCGCAATATATGGAAAGATTTTAAATATTGCTGTTATAAACGTAGACATATGCTAAAATAAAAGGTTTTATGTTAGCATACATTTTCTGAAGGCTATGAAGTCTGAAAGTCAAACATCTGTCATTATTCAATGACTTCAGTTCTCAATGATTTTCCATTAAACCACAAATTTTATAAGGCAAAAACATGAGCATTTTGCAAAAATCTGGACAGTTGAGAGGTTTGTGAGTGGATATTTTTATCTATAGGTACACATTTGTCTGAACGGATACACAAGGACACTGACACAGATTTGTGCAAGCATATATGCAAATATAGGCATGCAAGTACACATTTGTTACTATCTTACAAACAACAGGTACTAATCACAAGTGACAAAAAAGACAATTTTTAGTGAAATATGCCATAAAAGTCATACAGTGCTTTATTTTCTTGCTGTAGACATACACTTAGAACTGAGGCAGTCCTAGTCCCAGGGTGTAGTACTGAGGTACTGAGGATACCGTACTTGAGAATAATAACAACAGAAAGCAGGAGATAGTCATCTGAAATGTATGCAATCTGAAGCCAAAAAAGAAAAAAAAAAAAATTTTAAATAACTAAATACATAGATAAACGGTGCCTATTTGCAATGTGTGGCTCAAAAGCAGCTGTGAGCATATAAGTAAACATACGTGCCACACATTACTTATGCTTTAATCCTGGTCCTGTAAAGGTAAACCTTGGAAAAGCAATGCTGCTATAGGGGAATATCTGGGAATATATACGAAAAGTCAGGTATTCCCTTAATCCAAAGTTCAGTGTCCAAGGAACTAGTATATGTAGTTAGAGAGGTAGTGGGCTATCATTGTTGGTAAGGAATGCTTTGAATAGTAACACTAAATTTCATAATTTAATTTTTTAGATGTTGGAATCAATGTTTATTTTTCACAAATAGAGGTCTAGAAGTATCAAATCTCACATATTAGGCCATGTTAAGCATAACAACAACTCATGGTTAGAATTAAACCTTCTACCTCTTATCTGTGAAGCAAAGACTTTAACCATTATACCAAACCTTGGCAGAGTTATAGGGCATGTCTTGGTAGAGTTATAGGGCACATATTTATTTGAAGTGTAAATTTATAATAGTTGTTGTTTTTCTGCTGTAGTCAAAATACAGAAATTCTAAATGTTTTCTTAACTAGCTAGAAGGCATTAACTCAGTTTTGATTTTTTGGCTTTGTTTTTATTGTAGATAGTTTACATAAGTTATTGCATTCAGTATACATACTCAAAGACAGAATGCCTTAAGAAATATATGTGAAATGCAGAAAATATCTACAGCAGTATATTTGTCTCTAATATTACTTTTAACAAAGTACTGTGCCATTGGCTTTAAAGCATTTTTTCCTGAGGACAATATATAAGCTTGTATACCTGTCCGTCTGTTTATCTTCACTGCTTAAATAAATGGTTACAGAAATAGCTGAATATTTCAAGAACAGTTTTCAGTTCAACTTGCATTTTCAATGCAGACAATGAAAAAAAAATTCTAATTATTATTTTCATTTGGATTGAATATAAAATATGTATTTTTATAAATTGTCGGAGTAACATAATTTAATACTGTAACAGCTTTGAATACTTCACAGAATAAGCACCCACATAGGTTCCTAAATTCATAGGTACTAGCTACGATTTTGATCTGAGAGAATCTTTGGAAGCCTAGCCTTACATTTCAGCCCTTATGTTTTGCATATGAATAACACAGAGAGCAGCCAGAACAGTCATCATGCAGTTACTTATTAGATGATGCCAATAATGCTTTCCTTATTGTAAACTCAATAGGAGCACTGAATGTTTTCATAAGCAGTAACTCAAATATTAAGGATGCTTTGGGAACTGTGCCTCATAGACATAAATAACCAACAGCAAGTTATTTAGAGCCACTTAGCCTTTCACAACACCATAATATAAATTAAAAATACATGTGAATTTATAGACAGATTTAAAGAAAGGCATATAAATATCCATGACTATCTTATCAACAAGTGTACTTCTAAAGAATAAAGCTGTAATTTTTATTTGGCATAAAAGTATCTTTTTGCTTAATAGCATATTAATTTTATGTTACTTGGCATCCTTATTATAAACCGTATACAGATGATATTTATAGTTTGATAGCAAGGAAGAAAAAAGCTGTTAAGTATACAAAAAATTCCGTAAATAAACTACCAGTAATAAACCTATTCAGAATGAAATTATAGTATATTATATTATATAATTCCTTTTAAATTACTTGCTTTTTTACTGTGAGCACTAAAAACAGAAATTATACATATTTCTAAAATATGAACAAAAGTACCAACTCTGTTGGAAAATAAGGACAGAACTCTAACTGTAACCCTAATGATCCGATTTAATTTAGTAGGATTGTTGTATTTTGGAGCTGGCAATGAGGAAGAAATCAGTAATATGGCTAAGCCAGCTTGCTACAGGGGTGCATTTTGGGGCACATAATGAGTGTACACTCATGTGGTAGATGAGACTGGAGACCATATGGGAGTGCTGGCTTCCAGAAGGGAAGGACAGTCCTGAGCGGGTATGTCACTTGATGACGTGAGCGACATGTCCCTGCTGATGTCCATTTCATGCCCTAACCATAGGGGGTATTACCGGGTATGCACTGGGAGATTACAGCCAAATAAAAAAAAGCCCCAAAGGCTACCTAAATGCTGGGCTCTCTTAGTTTTCAACCCCTTGTGAGGGGGGACTGATTGGTTTGGCAGGCAATAGGGGTGAACAAAGTCCAAAAAATCAAAACCTAATTAAATGTAAATAATTCAGATGTCATGTCATCAGCACAAAATCTTCAGCAACTTTTTTCTTCTCAGAAAATTAAAATGGTTCATTTCAAGTTGCTTTTTACTGTTGAAAAAATATATACAACATTTGCCTTTACTAATCATTAGGAGCTATTTACTTGTGAGTATCTCATAGACCCATGTGCATTGCCCAAAACTACTTGTGAGTATCTCATAGACCCATGTGCATTGCACAAAACTACTTGGAGTAGTTTTCAGCCCAAAATACTTGATGTTGATGCCATGCATTTTAATTTGATTGTACTTTTTCTTCACAGCAGGCAAGCAGGTTGATGTTATCCATCGTTTCAGAGTTAGCCACAAAACAATGACTATTTTAAGATGTGTGTATGAATATTTAATTTTTACTGCATGATTCTTCACATGCTATGATGCAGTTATTCATTAATTCATCTTCCCATGACCACTATATCCAGTTCATGGCTGTATTGGTGTATATCTAGGTACCCAGTGTATACAAGGCAGAGATATTCATACTAGGAAAGACTTCAGCCCATTGCAGGATTCACACAAATATGCTCACTTACACATCCCTGGCCAACAGGGAGGAAATTAGAGACCTTGCAAATACCCACAAAGATACAAAGAAGACATACTTATACTACAAAGAAGGCATTTCAGCAGAAAAACAAACACTGGTAACAACTATTGTGAGGTAGCATTTTTAAAATCTGAAAGCACTGTGCTGTCCTACCATGCAGTTATGATATTTAATTGATAATACCAAAGGATACAAATGCAGCAGTTGCTTAACTGCCTCCTCTGTGGTTTTCAAACTATGGGCCCCCCGACTTTTTTTTTTTTTGGACAATGCTTAGATACACATATTATTTTTGGATTCACCTTCCTAGTTGTTTTAAATGTATAGTTACCAACAGGATATTTTAAAATTATATTTATTGTTGAATAAAGCAAAACGTTTTAAATATTTTTACAGCAAGAAGCAACACAAAATTTACTAACAATATTATTAATTTCAGAATGAACTTCGTAAACTATTGTCCTTATAATGTACTAATGTCTGTAACTATCAGCTACAGGCATTTGATCATGCATTCCTCAGTGCATGCTTGTGACTGAAAAATTTCCAAGGAAAGTATGCAAACTTGGTTAGCGAAAATGCAAAATGGTCTTAAAAAAATCAGAGTAATGATTGTTTAGCTTGATCATGACAGCAGGGTCAGTCATTTTTATCCACAGACACCTCCTATATCTAAAAATATAGCCCGATACTTGACTATGTATACATTGTGTGTCTAATTGTAGTAAAATGAATGCATAATAATTATGGGCAATCGCAACTAATTCAAAGTTTGTTTCACAAAAATCAGAGAGTAAAGAATTCCAACTTATTAAACACAAATCCACCCTACTGCTGCAATGCCAGACTGTTTAAACTGACAAGAGAGTAAGCTACCTTCAAATGACAGAAGAATACCAGAAACAGTCCCCACCCCCACCCCACCCAGTAGTTATAGCCATCTAGCTGTATGCATCTCATCTGACTCTGATAAGAAATACCAGTTAGTGCAATAATCTGGGACAGAGCCATCCAATTAATTAATCCATTCATTCATTCATAAATTAAAATAAAGTAAAATAATGGGGGGGTGGCAAAATTATGGGTAGATT
Organism: Protopterus annectens; assembly: GCF_019279795.1. Classification (NCBI taxonomy): domain Eukaryota; kingdom Metazoa; phylum Chordata; order Ceratodontiformes; family Protopteridae; genus Protopterus; species Protopterus annectens. Next base: position 1,217,549,537 of record NC_056725.1, read on the forward strand.
TTATACATTGCACTTAAATACTTTAAAATGTTGCTAGAATATTCTTTGCTTTGGCATGAATTTTCTGAAGGCCCTGAAGTCCAAAACTAAAATGCCAGTCATTATTTACTGACTGCAATCATCAATGAGTTATTAGAAAAAACATAAATTTTATGAGTAGACCAAAAATATGCGCCAAAATCAAAGACACTTTCAACTTTTTCCACAGAAACAGTAGCCAGACAGTAAAGCATTCCAACTTATTTAACGCAAATGCAAACTAGTCTTGTAAATCCAGATGGCTGAAACTGAGCAAATAAAAACAGATTAATTTAATTTCATCCACAGCCAGTCAGCCAACCTAATTATTATAGCCAGTTTGCTAACTCTAGACACCTCAGATATTAGATTACGATAAAAAGTAATGGCCAGACAATGTGCTTCTACTTTATTTCACAGAAATTGTAGCCGCTACAAGTATTGCTTTCTAGCTTCCCACAAATCACATTAATCCAGCATGGTCAGCACAAAGTAACTGACCAAACGATGGCAAAGCACAGTCACTCACACTCCTTCACAGACAGCCATACTTCTCAAACTCTTAGCTCAAAAATCAGGGACAAAACCAAAAATAGTAGAAGAGCTGCCCTTAATTTTGGTCTCCCAGTGCACGAAGTAATGCAAGATATCAGTTTTAAAAATAAAGACGATCTTAGCAAAGTTTTTTCTCTGAAGGGGGTGATTCATTCATAAAATCAAATTAAATGAAATAATGGGAGACAAAATCAGGGCCAAATTTAAATATTGCACTTAGATACTTAAAAAGCATTGCTGGAATGTTATATGGTGTTATAATGCTAAGCGACTGTAACTTGTGTACATTATGCAGAGTCCTTGAGTCCCTCTCATATAGTGCTAGCTGTCTGTAAGTTGAATATATTATTTGGAGGCCTTGGAGGTATATATTGCTTGCTGTTTGCAAGCTGAATATGCTATACAGAGTCTCCTACCATATGCAATGCAAACTGTGTGCAAGTTGAATATATTGTGCAGAGTCCTTGTTCTGGAACAAGGAGGACTATAGAATTTTTAAAATTTTAATGAGGAATGCTCCTCATAGTGATATTCGGTTGAGTAGTGTGGTTGAACTTTTAAAGTGAATTACTGAATTATTTAAAAATGTTTAAAAACTATTTCTGATTTTGTGCCTTTGAGCCCCCATTACTTTAGGCATAGTCCAGAAATCTTCAGCAAAGAAGTTGGAAGGTATGATCCTCCAACAAACAAAATGCAAACTGCCCATAGATCTGTTTGCTTGCTAGAACATGAGAAAAAACAAACAGACAAACAAAAGAAAGTACTTAACTTTAGCTACTGCCACCCGCTGCCATCCTTTCAGACTGGAAGTGCACAATTTTCCCATATTCCTTCTCATCTGTCCACTATCTACTGTACATCAATATTCATGACTTTTCCTCTTGGTGCCATCCCAACAACTCCTGGAGCAGTTTTGTATTTGTTTGTTTTATGAAAAGAAACATTTCTTAATTTAAAATAAATAGATGAATAAATAAAGTGCCAAACAATGTGACCTGCTTAAGTTGCACAAATACACATGTGCAAATGCTATGCATCATGAATAGTTAATGATAAATATTAAGATGTTCCGTGTGGTTTCAAACTAAAAGTAAATATTTTATTTAGTAGTAATTATTATACTCATTGCAAAAGCTTGCTAAAATGATATATCAGTGTTGAACATAACAAAATGATTATATAAATAAAATTATGTTGTTGCAGATACCCAGAGCTGTGAGCCATGGGCAGGTGCTTGAATCAGCCCTATTATAATGTTCACTGTGAAAAGGAGACATATTTTCTTGTGGACATAAATAATTGCCAATGGACTATTACCTTGCTTAAAATTTTTTCACAAATTTTTCATGATGAATCTCTACAAAGATAAAGTGCCTGCATTTCTTTTACAGTATGGTACTTAATGGACCTCTGTTGTTTTCTGAAAATCTATGTTTCTTAACATGCTTATTAAAAACTTTCATCCATTTGCACTCTATGGATTTTAGTCTAAAAGACTGAGTTACAAGTACAATTGAAACTGCTCCTCTGTTAAGACTAAGTACTACAACTTTCCCCTTTTATAATTCAGCTGTTTTTGTAACTTATAAAATATACATGAAAAACCCAATTCAGGGTTTTCCTGTTTATAAATTATATATATTCTGATTAGGAGTAAATGATGTGGGAGTTAATTTTTATTTTATTAGTAGTGATGTATTTTGTGTAGCTTATCTGTTGAGCATACATTGCTTGCAATTGAAGACCTCTGGATAGCACTGTAAATAAATGGGGAGTCAAATGATATAATTAAAATAACTTTCTATAAATGCACTCATTCTGTGCCTTAATGTTTTTGAATAGTAGATTTGCCCGTCTTTAACAATACATGCTGTTTTGTAGAAATGAATATCAGAAATGGATACTTGTAAATAGAAGAACCCCACACTGCTTATCCAATCTAAATGAGACAGTAATGAGTTCAAAAGATTTGTTTATGCCAACAATTAGACATGTTTAATTCTTAAGGTATTATTCATCCTCTTCAGTGTGTTGAAATCCCCTCTTCAGGTTAGATATCCTCATTAAAATACAACTAATTACACTACTCTACATAATGTGACAGCAATAAACACAATGTATTTATCTAGTTTGATCAGCTGGGTGGTGCGGAGGGATGAAGCCCTGACTATGACCCAAATGACCTGCTAACAGTACTGGGGGAACTAACTGGAGTGAATGAAGAAGGAAGAATGTATATCTGCTCATTTTTCTCGGGGAAAGGGATGAGTATGGTATGCCTGGGTCTGTCTTCATGGCCTAAGTTACCTATGAAGATGCGGAATCCATGAAATATTTGCTGGTCTTGTGGTGACTTTAGGTAACATTACCCTCTCTATATCATGTACCCCCTTTTTGAAGGCATATTCTGTCATGCAATGAGAATGTGTCAGGGCATACACAATCCTTCAACCAGCCAGCAATAAGGTTGCCTAGCTCATCAGTTCCTTTCCTGGAGTGGTGGTCATCCAGTCCTCTGCTTCCATAGGGAGCCCTCTCCTCTCAGCTTTGCTTGTGGCATTGTATTACTACCACTACATGAGTAGATGAGGAAGGTGGAATAATGGGGACAAGCTGGGACTTGAAGTCAGCTGTGGTTGGGATGGAAAGTGCAGAAAAGTAAGCCAAAACAAAGGTTGTCTGGTATGCCATTAGGGAGTGCAGCTGATACCTTCTGCCATCTAGGGTTGCCCAACATTTTTCAGGTATTCCATGAACTCTTAATGACCCCTGAAGATTCTTAGCCTATCAGCTACTTAGACAATTGGTTGCAAGTGTCCACAGTAATTTATGTGAAAAAAATACTTCCTCAGGTCCAGGTTAAAGGAAATAACCTCTACCTGTACGTGACAGAACCTCCTCTGCTCCTCACCCTCATCCTGCCTGCTTGTATTTTATTTCCATCCCCTGTCTTTCTCTGTGCAATAAAGTAAGGATAAGTCTGACCATTTTCTGACTATTTTAGCAATGTTCTCACTTTTTTAAAAAGTACAAGGAGAATGACTTGGATGTTGCTTCTTCAGCTCTATAAAAAAAAATCACAGTATTTTAGAGTTGAAAGAAATAGGGGCAACACTAAGTGTGATTTTTCTAGTGAGAAGGACCACCAGACCTGGTTTGCTGCAGAAAAATAGGTATGCCCTTAGTTAGGGGATCAAACCTAAACATGCAGTTACTTACATAACATTCTCTCCACTACATGGTTAGTTACATGATGTTCAGCTTTAAAATCCAGCCAATACATGCATTTAGTTGCACAACATACTTCCACAACATCCACTTGAAATATTACTCTACATCCATTTTAATTATGAAGTTAGTTACATAACATCCAGCCAAAACATACAGTTAGTTACACAGTACCCAGCCTAAGCACGCTGTTAGCTGCACACTATCTAGCCTAAACATGAAGTTAGGTACATAAATAACATTCAACTTATACATCCAGTTAGTTACATAACATCCAATATACGCATATGGCTAGTCACAAAATATCCAGCCTAAATATGGAGTTAGTTACATAATGTCCAATATAAGCAAACAGTCATACCATATCCAGCCTAAATATGGAGTTAGTTATATAACATCCAACTTACACATGCAGTTAGTTACATAACATCCACTGTAATTATACAGGTAGTTGCACAATATCCACCCTAAATATGAAATTAGGTGTACAACGTCTAAACAGGACATGCAGTTATATAGCATCTAGCCTGAACATGCAGTTTGATACACTGTGCCTAGCCTAAACATGCATTCGCTTACATTACAAAATGCCTACACATGTTGGAATTTAGAAGACATCCAGCCTAAGTATTCAATCAGCTACACAATAACCATCCTTAATATTCTGTTAGTTACTAAACATGCAGCTCAAACATGCTGTTAGTGACATAATTTTCAACGTAAACATGAAGCTAGCTATACAGCATGTAGACATACAGTTAATTCCATATTGTCCAATCTAAACATACAGAGAGTTACACAACAAACACTCTAAACCTGCAATTAGATAGACAGGACCGAGACTAATTGTACAGTTAGTTATGCAACTTTTAGCCTAAATATGTATTTAATTATAGCACATTCAGATTTAACATGTTTTACACAGCACTGAGCCTACACATACAACTAGCTGCACAAAATTCAGACCAAATGTGCATTTTTTACAACAGCCACAGAAACAAGCAGTTAGTTGCATCAAATCTAACCTAGATACTTGGTTAGTTAAACAGCATTCAGCCAAGACATGCAATTAGTTACACATCATCAATCCTAGACATGCAGTTAGCTACACTATATCTAGTCAACATATGCTGATACATGCACAACATCTAGCTTAAACATACACTTAGTTACACAGCCAATGCATGCAGGTAGTTGTACAAAATGCAGCCAAAATTGCAGTTAGTTTAATATCATCTATCCTAAACATGCAGTATGTCAGACTACATCCAACTTAAACTTATAGTTATTTACACAGCATCCATTCAAAATATGCACTAAGGTATATGACCCCTAAAACATGCAGTCATACAGTATTTTGCATACACATTCAATTAGTTCTAAAGCATCTAACCTAAACATCCAACCTACCACCTCATTATTTTCAGTGAGAAAATATGATTCATTTTCTTGTGAGTCAAGCTATTTAATTACAAATAATAAAATTTAAATATTTTTATTCATGAGTCAAGGTCTGGGTTTCTTATATAGTTTGCAGATGTCCTATTATTTGCTGATCTTTTTCATTTCAGTAAATGAAATGGTGGAGTCTTCCATCTCTTTTGTTGGTATAAATATCAACACATCTTTTCGTGAGTATAGACCAAGCCCATCAATTCTAGAAGGGCCTTATATGTTTTGTTCCCATGATGAAGTCATAGTCTGACATTGTGGGAGATACTAACTGACAGGTAAAAAAGATAACAAACTCCAAATAAAACTGCGCATATGTCAGGTCTCTTCACAAACAGTAAAGTTGCCACACCGCATACTTCCCTCATCATCATCATCATCTTCTTTTGGCTGTTCCCGCTAGGGGTCACCACAGCAGATCACCCGTTTCCATTTCTTCCTGTCCTCCACATCTTGCTCTGTCACACCAACCACCTACATGTCTTCTCTCACCACATCCATAAACCTTATCTTAGGCCTTCCTCTTTTCCTGTTACCTGGTAGCTTCATCCTTAGCATCTTTTTCCCAATATACTCAGCATCCCTCCTCAGCACATGTCCAAACCAACATAATCATGCCTCTCTGGCTTTGTCTCCAAACCTTCCAAAATGGGCTGCCCCTCTAATATACTTATTCCTAATCCTGTCCACCCTCGTCACACCCAGTGCAAATCTTAACATCTTTAATTCTGCCACATCCAGCTCTAATTCCTGCCTTTTTGTCAATGCCACTGTCTCCAACCCATATAACATAGCTGGTCTCACTACCCTCTTGTAGACCTTCCCTTTCACTCTTACAGGTACTCGTCTTCTCCACCCACTCCATCCTGCCTGTACTCTCTTCTTCACCTCTCTTCCACACTCACCGTTACTTTGAACTATTGACCCCAAGTATTTAAACTCATCCACCTTTGCCACTTCTACTCCTTGCATCCTCACCATTCCTCTATCCTCCCTCTCATTCACACACATATATTCTGTCTTAGTCCTGCTGACCTTCATTCCTCTTCTCTCTAGAGCATAACTCCATCTCTCCAGGGTCTCCTCCACCTGTTCCCTACTCTCACTACAGATCACAATGTCATCTGCAAACATCATAGTCCACGGGGACTCCTGTCTGATCTCATCTGTCAACCTGTCCATCACCATTGCAAACAAGAAAGGGCTCAGAGCTGATCCTTGATGCATCCCCACCTCCACCTTAAATGCATCCGTCACTCCCACCGCAGACCTCACCGCTGTCACACTCATACATATCCTGTACCACACTTACATACTTCTTTGACACTCCTGACTTCCTCATACAATACCACAACTCCTCTCTAGGCACCCTGTCATATGCTTTCTCTAAGTCTACAAAAACACAATGCAACTCCTTCTGACATTCTCTGTACTTTTCCATCAATATTCTCAGAGCAAACATCGCATCTGTAGTGCTCTTTCCCGGCATGAAACCATACTGCTGATCACTAATCATTACGTCCCTTCTTAACCTTGCCTCCACTACTCTTTTCCATAACTTCATGCTGTGACTGATCAATTTAATCCCTATGTAGTTACTACAGCTCTGCACATCACCCTTATTCTTAAAAATCGGTACCAAAACACTTTTTCTCCATTCCTCAGGCATCCTCTCACTTTCCAAGATTTCATTAAACATCTGGTTAAAAACTCCACTGCCATTTCACCTAAACACCTCCATGCTTCCACAGGTATGCCATCTGGGCCAACAGCCTTTCCATTCTTCATTCTCTTCATAGCTATCCTTACTTCCTCCTTGCTAATCCATTGTACTTCTTGATTCACTATCCCTACATCATCCACCTTCTCTTCCTCTCATTCTCTTCATTCATCAACCCCTCAAAGTACTCTTTCCATCTCCTCAACACACTCTACTCGCTTGTGAGTATGTTTCCCTCATTATCCTTTATCACCTTTACCTGCTGCACATCTTTCCTAGCTCGGTCCCTCTGTCTAGCCAGTCGGTACAGGTGCTTTTCTCCCTCCTTAGTGTCCAACCTTTCATACAACTCTTCATATGCCTTATCCTTAGCCTTTGCCACCTCTCTCTTTGCCATGCACCTCATCTCCTTATACTCCTGTCTACTTTCTTCATCTCTCTGACAATCCCACTTCTTCTTTGCCAACTTCTTTCTCTGTATACTCTCCTGTACTTCCTCGTTCCACCACCATGTCTCCTTTTCATCCTTCCACTGTCCAGATGTCATACCAATCACCTTTCTAGCCGTCTCCCTTACTGGCTCTGTTGTAGTTACCCAGCTATTTGGTAACTCTTCACTGCCACCCAGTGCCTGTCTTAACTCATCCCTGAACTCCACCTCACAATTACTCTTTTTCAGTTTCCACCATTTGATCCTTGGTGCTGCCCTCACACTCCTCCTCCTCTTCTTGATCACCAACGTCATCCTACAAACCACCATCCTATGCTACCTAACTACACTTTCTCCGGTCAACACTTTACAGTCTCCAATCTCCTTCAAACTGGCCCTCCTACATAGGATATAATCCACCTGTGTGCATCTTCCTCCACTCTTGTATGTCACCCTGTGCTCATCCCTCTTGTTAAAATACGTATTCACCACAGCCATGTCCATCCTTTTGTGGGGATTTTGCTGGCCTCATCTCCACACTCCTACATGTTATCACCACATTGTAGGATGGGTGATAATGGAGGATCCCTTGAAGGCATGTCCCACTCCAGTCATAGAGTGGGCTCTGCCCCTCCTCATGGCATCTATTGCCTTAATCTAAGCCTTTGCCAGAGATCACTGAGGTAATGCTTAGCAGGGCAGGCAGAGAGCATGCCTATCCTCGCTGTTGCTCCTTCAGTCACTTAAGCCACTAATCAAGCTGTGGTCAGGGCTTTATCCCTCTATTACACTGGAGTAACACAAAAAATATCTTAAAATATCTTTGTCTATCCAGAGCATCTTGTTAATGAAAACTGGCTAAATCTTCATGCATTACTTAAAATTTTTTAAAGTAATTTTTTGTAATTTATTTATAATCTGAACATATATAACAACTGCATAACATTTAAAATGAATGTGCAAGAAGTCTACAGTATATCTGTCTGTTTATTATCTAAGTACATATCTGCCTAGATATGTCTAGTTATCTATCATGTTATTGCAGACATTAAATAAACACTTCATCTGAGTTTAGAATTACAGACATTAGAACTTAATTAAGCACAAGGTACAATGCTTTATTTAGCACACATATACTTGCATTGCTTAGCTTGATTTATATTTATATATTTATATATTTTATATATTTGACAGGGACAAAGTAATAATTCCTTTCTACTGATATTCTGGTCACAAAATGACTTCTTGATGAAGTGAAGTATACAGAAATAATGCAGTTGTGTTGCATATATAAACTAAAGGATTATGATGGCTCTCCAAATCTAATCAAGTTGCTATGTCTTTGACAAATGGAAACAAACAAAAAATCACCTTGAGAGCTAAGCCTACTTAAAAAATGTTAAGAAAATTGAGTTGCTATAGTAATACGAAAAAACATATAACTGAGAAAGTTTCTTAAAACTAGCCACATCACATAACGCCATTGTTGGCCTACAAATGACATAACCACTATAACGATAATGATAGCATTGTCAGATATTGTCTCCAGAAATGTATTGAGGTTTACCCCAAGTGGATTTTGTTTTCAGTTGTGCTTACCATACTGCAAGCAGACACATTGTGTTGTGCTACACAGCTTGTGAAAATAACTCACACCAGTGTGAAAATGAACTGCTAGTTACGGCACAGTGATCCTGGTGATTGTCAAGCACCATAAAAATACAGCTGTGTATGCCTGGCATCATGCAGATTTAAACACACTCATTAATGCTAAACAGACAGGGCACTTTCTGTGAAGACTAACATTGTTTATAGTATCTTCACTGGTTTAAATGATTATGACCTCCCAGCGCAAATAAATGCAGACTCACGACGCATTGTTTATGGACTGGATAACAATGGATTATATTGAAAATTCTGTATTGATAACTAAGATTCTACATCTCAATACATCTCCAGATTTTGTCAACAGCCATCTTTCACAAACAACTCAAATATTTCAACTAAATAAATCTCTGAACTGCTCATGTCATAAAATACTGAGAACATTAACTTACTTCTTCTTTTATCCTTTATATGCAAACATATTACAAAGTTTACAACGACTTTTGCATTATGTTGCATCTTTGCAGATTTTTCATTTTAAGCATGCATAGTCATTTACTACTGCCATTTATATGTCGCTAAACAGTTTTGTTTTGCACTGTATAGAACTGGCTGCTCTAGTCTCGTGCAGGGACATTCACAGCAGCCACCACAGGACAGAGCTGAGAACCAAAAACAGCTTTTAAAAGCTGTTGTAAAACACTTCACATTAACAAACGTGCATGTTCACAGACACACACACACACACACACACACACACACACACACACACACACACACACACACACGCACACGCACACGCACATGCACACAGTGTGTTATTTTGTTAGACAGACACACAGTGTCTGTCTACTGTCTGTGTTTTATGAATTTTAATGTTGCAAACACTTCATGCTAATACATGTCTGACACTTTACAGGTGAATTTCTTCACATCCATATCTCAAGCAAATAACAACATGGTTATAACCAGAGACCCAGTCATAACCTTCTGCATGGATGCCTGCAGGTACAGACTAGACACTGCTACTTGTCCCTATATCTCTCTTCTTTGTTTTTCGGAGTCAAGATCAGTGTGAGAATAATGTTCTAATTCTAAACCCACACAGTTGAATTTCTTTCAAAATTAAGGATGCAGTCCATATTATTGCAGGATGATTTAAGGACAGCTTTATTATCTTAACTGGCCTCTCTTCACTTACAAGCCTGGTATTTTTTAAACAAAAAAAAATCTTTATTAAATTATCATGTATGACATAGGCAATCGTACATTTATATAAATTAAAACAAACCGTGTTGACATAATCACAAATCATATTGACATAATTTAGTTGCAAACATTATACATCACTTATAATCTATGCAGTCATTGTCAGTCAAACATTACATAACTCATTCAGATCCTGCCTTATTTTAAACCTCATTTCTCCTCGCCATGTATTGTTCCCACAATTTCCATTTTTTCTATGTAATTTGCTCCTTCCCTTTTCTAAAGATCCCAATTCCGGTTGTTTTATCACTGTTACTATATTCACTGCTTCTAGTGCAATTGGTTTAGACTTTGATTTCCATTTTCTAGTAATTGCTTTTTTACCAGCAACCTTAATTACACTCAGCAAGGCATTACTATGTCTAGGCAATTATGATTCTGTTTCATAGCTCAAAAAATAATTTACTTAGTTGCACCAATTTGCTCACTCAGTATCTCTGACAGAGCAGTCTGCAGGGAATCTTTAAAGTATGCTAACTCATCACACTCCCAGAAAATATGTCCCACTTACTTATTTTTACCTATCACACCTCCAATATTTTTACCTATCACACTTCCAACATTTACTGTCTATCTAAGAAAAAATTCTTTGAAGTCTACTTGGGGTATAAAAATACCTGTGTAAACACTTCCAAGCAAAAATCCTAAATCTTCTAGACTTTGTTGCATATTTGGGAGACACACATATACACCCCCATTGTTTCTTTGTGAATTACTTATCCAGTCTCTCTTCTCAATCCTTTCTAACCTCCTCTGATTTATTCTTATAGCTGTCATGCAATATTTTGTATGCTCTACTAATTATTCCCTTTTTAACAGCAGTTTCTGTTCTAGATTCTAACAAAAGCTCTACCAGAGCTTGTCTTTTGCTTAGGATCCCACTATTTCTTCGCCTTTGCCTGTACTCTGATAGCAATCCTTGACTGGGAAGGCAATCCTTGTCCTGCAGTCCAAATGAATTCTTGGCCTCTTCCCATTCTGTTACCTTTCTCTCCCTAATTATTTGCTCCCAATACCTTGGTTCTTTTGCTGGTTTTCTTCAATGAATTCCATCCCTCTCTTGCCTAATGTCTGTATCCCTAATTGCAGTCATCTCTATCAGTAGAATCTCCTTTCTCCATTCCCATGTTGACTCAGTTATTAGACTACTTTCTGTTACATTATGAATATAATATTCTGTATGGTTATTGTTATTCTTCTTAAGGATCTGCATCCAAAATCCTAGTCCCTCCTTGTTGTTCATAGGTTCATAGGTTCATAGATTAGTACTAAGCTAACTGCCCATGCGAGCCATTTTAAGCCTAGCCAATTATCCCTTGTGAGACTCAAACTCTGTACCTTGTGCTTGCAAGGCAAACACCTTAACCATTAGGCCACCCTCCCCTTCTCTTTAAGGATCTGCATCCAGAATTCTATGTTTTCTTTGTTTTTGAACCCCTCCCCTTCATCATCATTCCTTTCCACTTTGAATTATAGGTTTCTGTTTGGTCTATATATAGGTGCCTTAACTGTGTAGCTCTGAAATACTCCTTCAAATTGGGTAATCCCAAACTGCCATGTTCTAGTGGAAGAATCAGGTTATCCCACTTGAGTCTTGCTATCTTCCCCTCCCAGATAAAATTCTTCAGCTCTTTATTAATTGCTGTCCACAACTTCTTCTCTGGTTGATAAAAATATTCCTGACCTGTGTAGAAAACTAAAGGGACTAAAAACGTTTTCACTGCTTGCATCTTGCTATCCATATCCATACAACAGAGCTTCTAATTTCTCAGTTTTTTCTCAGTTTCTGTATTATCTTTTGTTTAGTCACTTCCCACATATCCTTAACTGCCATAACAGAATCGATTTTAATCCATACTCCTAAATACTTTATTTTATCATGTCCCCATAAATATGGATATTGCTGTACCAATTTGTGTTTGGTACATAATTCACAGCTATTGCCTTTGCTTTGCTTCATTAATTTTGTATCCCCAAAAGATTTAAAAATGCAGAAAATGTTCCACAACACTGAAATGTACTTTTCTGATTTTATCAGGTATAAAATCATATCATCTGCAAATAGAGCCAGCTTTTATTGACTACTATACCAATTATATACTTGAATTTCTGAGTCTTTTATTTTCTTTGCTTGTGGTTCTACATATAATGCAAATAAATGTGCTCAAATAGAAATTTTCAGAGAGGAACCAGCTCACTTTAATTCTCACCTCCAGTCTCTCTTATACCCTCTTAATCAACCATATGATTTTATCCGGGAATGCAAATGCTTCCATTGCTCTGCTCATAAACTCCCAGCTTACTCTGTCAACAGCAGTGTTTTTTCTTAAATTCTGCTTCCCTTTGAATCATCATTTGCTATTAATGTTGTCAAAATGTTTGTCTCCTCTCCACAAAACCACATTGATCCATATCTACCAATGTTGGCATCACCTTTGCCATTTTTTAAGCCATTATAGACATGAACAGTTTATAATTGTGATTTTGGATTGAAATGGGCCTGTATGAAGCTGGATCTGAAGGATCATTACCCTCTTAGATATTACAGCCACCACCGCTTTCTTCCAGAATGTTACTGGTTCTCCTCCTCTTAAAATACTATTAAATAAAACCTTCCAGATCTTTATCAGCATTTTCATTCCTAGCTTCCAAACTTCAACAGGAATGCCATCTATTTCTGGGGACTTTCCTGAAGATGGGTTATACATCACCATTTTTACGTCTTCTCCTCCTATCCTGTTAGTAATTGAACCTCATCTACATCTAACATTGGCATATTTAATTCTTCCATAAATGTTTACATTTCTACCTTTGCTTGATTGACACATTTCTCTGCATTATACAGACGTTCATAACATTTCTGAAATGTTTCTAGTACCTCTACAGGACCCTTTGTTATCATCCTTGTTCTAGATTCAAGCCAGGTGTTTGGTATTATTTTCTTTTGTTTTCATTCCTCCTTGGGACATCATTTTCACCAGCTCAGTGCTCTGAATCCATGCTGGATCTACCAGCTTGTCTCCTACACCCCCCCCACCTAGACTTATTCCAGCATCAGTGGGGCCAGTTGTGTACCCTAAGGGCTTTCTGGGGGCTTGTCCGTCTCCAGTTCCATCCAAGTTTTTTTTTTTATCTTTCAGATGCTACATCTAGTCTTGGTCCCACCTCCTACACTTATTGATCAATGGCAACTCCTTTCTTTTGATTATGCCTCCCCTAAGATAACATCATCAACAAATGACCTCCCACCCAGGATAGGCATTCCCATTCATCCCTGCCTCTCCATCATTCAACCCATCCAGTAACTGAACCTAATTAGCTAAATCATAATTAGGGTCTCTATGCTACCAAATGGCAGGTGCTTGGAACTCATAATCCTTGTTCCCTCACACACATTATTTCTATTGAGTTGTGTAAAGCATTGATTTTGTGAACTGCGGCGTTTCTGTTTAGCCTGTGGCTTAACTGAACTTTGGCCCTGCAACTATCAAATGCTTTCCTCTCTTTGGATGTTAATATTGCTATTGGCAGTTTCAGAGATTCTCCTAGATCTAGTAACGTAGTTACTGGGGCATGCAAGGCTGCATTATCCTCTATTTTTTATCCAAAAATATTTCTGAATTTACCTGTGATGTCGCTAGTTTCTAAGTTACAATTTATGCTGAAAACACTACTTTACTTAGACTTGTTCATTGCCATGAAATATATTAAAAATAATTTCCACCAAAAGTTCTGTTTAGGCCTCATTGAAGCATAGAAATGTTTTTATAAATAGATCATGTTTTTTTTATTTATTTATTTTCGTAGAACACAGCAATGACTTACACGGGTTCTGCTTCTTTTCCTCTTACTTATGGATTCAAATGGATTCCCACTGAATAAATTCAACATTTCCAGCATCTTCCAGTACCACATTATATTTTGCCCATCACACTCATTGTATGATACACAGGGTTATGTATCAGTTAAAATTCTCACAAAAAATGTTAGCGACTTAGTTGCCCCAAATGCCTATCCTTTGGTTAAAATAGAGTATGTCTTACTACCTCATCTGGAATATGCACTCTCCCTATTCACGCTAGGAAAAAAGTGTTCTTAGCAGAATATGTAATTTGTAGGTCTTTTATACACTGGACTGTCCTTAAATAAGTCATCTGCTTGTCACTGTTTTACAGGGTCTCGTGTCTATTTAATTGAATTATATACAGCGTTTATTTTTTAGACTACTGCCCTGATCTGGCTGCCACTATTCTGGTATCCCATTCTACTTTTCTTTTTTTTTTTGTGTATCACACTAATATTGTGATCAACAAAATGAATAAATAAAGATATAAAATAAAATTAAATTAAAAAAAAAGAAAGGAAACTAAATCAAAAAGCAGTAGTAGGTTCATAGACATATAAACTGGCCTGCAGTAAACTAGAATGCAATGTTTTTGGCTCTATATGAACCCATTTCCAGAATTTTACTGAAACAGCCTCATTTAAGTCAAACATCCAGCACTCACTCCAATTACAGGATACAGCCATTACTATGAGGGAATCCAGAATTGTCTTTTCTTTTGACTACCGGTCTACTGAAATTGTATGTTGACTATCCCTATTGTAGACATTTCAAAAAGTTTTATACATATAGATGGGTCTATATCACGTAGTTGGAGTTCCATAATTCTGAACACCTAATGGTCGAACCATTATGTTCGAAGTTACAGAACTTCAACTACGTAAAAGAAAAAGAAAAAAACAATGGACAACAAAATCAATTGTTGTAAGCAGGGGGGCAAGCACCCATGTACCACCTATACCCCCTGCTACTTAAATATACCAACTCCGAGATTGCATCACATTGAAGTGAATGGAAACCTCCACTTATGGAGATTTCCATTCAAATGCCCGAACTTTTATAAATTTGAATGTATGGTCTTGACCATATGTGGTTCGAAGTTGTAAAAGTTCGACTACGTGATAGGAACCCCATATAGATCACTAATAATATTATACTTTGTTTCAAACCTAAATCCAGTGCACGGTTAAAGCTGCTGACTTCACAAATCTCCATAGGTGCATATGACCACTAGCTTTCTCTGCAGATTTTTCTTCACTGATGTAGTGACTTTGTCTATGTGAATTTTATTTCCTCCCCCTGCCCCTAACCCTTTTAGCTGCAAAGCTTGGGCACAAGTTGCAAATAAGGGGTTGCACCATACTCTTTGTACCTCCTAGTCTGGCCCGTCACTCAGTCAGACCCATAGTTACCTATTCTGGTGCCCTGCTCCAATCCCTGATCTGGTACCCACCCCACAACTTTTCCTCTCGTACTTGAGGATTAAAAAAAAAATGTCCTCTCAAAGCTAAGGAGAGAAACAAGAAACTCTTTCTGGTTTGAAAAATGTAGAATGCCACCAAATTCTGAATGTAGGTAGTGTACTGATGACCTATCGACATCTCTCAATCGAATCCCTTAACACCTTACACCCCTCATCGTTTTTGTCCCATTCTGCCTACACCTCTGACTCAGCTTGTCTGTCTACCAGATTATAACTCCAACTTCTTTACTTATTATGACTTCCAGTCTGCTGATTACTAAAAAGTTAATTTAAGATATTCTTATGAAGTGCATATAATTTTACTGTAGTTTAAAACAGACTGGTACATAATATAGATATTTTGCTATTTAGTTATCATCCTCAAGGGTAACTGCAGTGGTGGTGCTGCGGTAGCATTGTCGCCTCATAGCAAGACGTTGTCCCGTTCGATTCTCAGTTGGAGCGTCTTCTGTGTGGAGGCATACGTGAATGGGGTGTGCCTTTGTTGAAGGTTGTGCGTCAGGGCTGGTAACCCGGTACGTAAAAATCCGCTACCAATCATTAGCGGACCAGAGTTCCACTGTGGCGACCCCTAACCGGGAAAAGCTGAAAGACACAAACAAACAAAGTTATCATCCTCAAGGGTAAACTAGTGAAATGCAAAGCTAATGTAATTTGCGGTGCTCTGAAATTCAACTTTAACATTAATATATATATATATATATATATATATATATATATATATATATATATATTTATTTATTTATACAAATCTACATCTATATCTATATTTATGTATAATATATATATATATATATATATATATATAGAGAGAGAGAGAGAGATAGATAGATAGATAGATAGGTAGATATAGATAGATAGATATAGATATATGGATATATAGATAGATATGGGTTTAGGGCAGTAGGATGAACAGATACATAATGTCAAAATCACCACTATTGACATATTCTGCACATGGTCCGCAGACTACCCAGAGCAGACTAAACTAATACTAACTCTGAGATCACATAATGCCAGGGAAAGGAAATATTCTCCTACCTGGGTTTGTCCGTTTCACACACTTGTTTGTATGGACCAAATGGTATCGATCTCCTGAGTGTCAGGGCATTGTTCGTTTGACCTGCTGCCCTACATATATGTATACACACACACACACACACACACACACACACACACACACACACACACACACACACACACACACACACACACACACACACATCTATACTCATGTGTGTATGTGTGTGTATATGGGCCACTGTGTGATGAATATCACTTATATCTTTTAATGTAAGTCAATGTATTTGTTTGGCTTCTTTCAAGGTCATGGCTTAAATGGCAGTTAATAAGCCCTGTTTCACCAATGAACAGTTTATCACTAGTTTATTATAAAAATAGATTTGATTTATTGTGTAAACATATAATCACAAAAAGTACATTCTGTAAATGTTTATTGCCACACTGTTTAAATGAAACTATGTCTCCTTATACATATATATATATATATATATATATATATATATACTAAATATATTTATATATATATATATATATATATATGTGTGTGTGTGTGTGTGTGTGTATACCACTATGACAATGTGTAATATCATTAAAGTTTGCAGCAGTTTATTTCACATTGCATATTGTCTCTGTTTAGAAGATACAGTTGTTTGTTTACAGAAGCGATAGCTGATTTTATTCTTTTGAATTCAGTATCTTCTCCTTCTGCTGTATAACTGACAAGAAATGAGTTCTTCTGTCTTGTCAAGCCTACTCAGACAGAAAATAGATTTCTGTAACCTACACTTATCTAATATCTCTCAGCTTGAAGCATGTGCGTATACTCTACCATGGGCTACCAGACTTTCTGTTTCATATGCCTATTTTTGGAGCAGCTTTTTATCAAAATAAAGCCTGCCCCTTCAGTATTCATTTTTTCTGCACTTGTGACTTCCAACATGATAATACTAGCCTGACAGACAGTTCACTTCATGTGTTAGCTTCAAGCCTGCTTCTTGTTACACTGTATAAGCTGTTATTTCTATTCATCTGTTTACAAATCTATTTGTGTGTTCATCATACCATTTATTAGAAGCACATGCTTAATTTTAATGTTGTATACTTAACAAAATCAGTCACAGCTTTTTAAAAAGCAATGTACACATCTAATGCTTGCTAAGTTAGGAGTGCTTTGCATGTAAAAGATGTTAGTGGATTCAGTGCATTTAATTAAAAAATGTTAATGAAACAAATGCAATAAATGTTTAAGTTCTCCATGAAAGAGCAGTGGGTCTTTTTTTCCTCTATGTTTGAGAAGAGGCAAGTTATAATAGAGTGTACTTAACACAACTGCAGCTTCTGAAAAAGTAACACAGAGTACTGCATTAAAGCCACTTATTTTAAACTGGTGAAGTTTCTTGAGGCAAGTGTGTACCCTTTTTCACATAACTGCACAGTGTTGTATTGGTGCCAAGAGCTTCCAGCTGCCTTAAAATGAACCTTCCGCTTCTAGATCATTCCAATATTAGTAAACTGAGCAGGCACCACAGTCTGAAGACCTACAAGGCGTAGTTAGAAGCCTCTTACAACATCCTAATCATTAAGGGAATTACAGGAGGATAAATTATGTGCTCAGGTTTTGCAATATAAAAACAGGGGTTATAGGCATAACACAGACTGCTTTGTTGACTAGAAAATAGTATTTATTTTATTTTCACATTAAACCCATGTATTATTTAAAATAATGCTAAGCAAGTGTGCATAATTTGATTAGTATTTTAACTGCAGAATGATACTTATGACTTTATTTTCAGATTTCTTATGATATTACTTAACCTTAAACGAAATACGCAGTGCCCTAGGCTTCCCTGGACTTCTTTATATATTAAGCATTATAAAGTGGAGGAGCTTTAGTTGAAAAAAAAATTGGAGCAGAGTGCATAGCCCTTTGTCAGTTGTGTCTTATAAAACTGTGAGCTAAGGTCTATAGGGGGCAATGCAGCTTCATTTTGCAATGTTAGTCTTCAGAGTATCAAACCAACTTTAACAATTTACGTTCCTGAAGCGTTGTTAAGGCTGGCAATTTCCCTGTGCTCTGGTATTGTTCCAGTTTTGTAAAAAGCCAAGTCGGTCTGGTAGTATTTTCCTTGCTGTAAATAAGGCACTGATGACCTTTTATTGCTGGGTACTTTGGCTTCTAGTGATGTACAGACATATTTTATGGCAGCGTGCTCAACATACTATCAAAGTGCATCAAAGTGAAGGTTTTGTTTTATTGATGATGAATCCCTGAAACAGTATATTATGACTAATTGAAGATTAACAGTTTTAGTATTTATCAGTTTCCAAGAAGGGTTTATGAGCTGCTTCCTTAATTTTATTAAAAAGCAAAATTGTTTCATTGACAAACATCATTGTAACAAATTATGTATACAGGTATATACATCTGCCAGAGTCCTACCTGTCTTATAAATTCTCCTTATGTTATAAATTCATCGTATCTATTTTTTCCTTGTATTTAGTACCAACTTTTTTGTAAAAAAAAGTCTAGTCATGAAAAGACAATGGTACTTTACATTACTTATTTTCCTTGCCCATACATATGTGTATTTTTTATTATTTTTTTTATATAATTCTAGCATCTATGTCATAATGTGTAAAGACGGTAAAGTAACACTTCTTACTCATAATATAGGCAAATTAACCCATAGCCTATATTTTAAGAATAAAATCATTGCTTCATATGAGACAGGGTGTTAATAGGGTCAGTAACAATCATCTTATTCTCAAGGAGAGAGAGAGAGGGAGAGAGAGAGAGAGAGAGAGAAAGGAGATGTTATGAAGACTGACTTTAGAATCAAATATCCTAATATTAATATGGATATGATTCAAACTTTTTTTTTTGAAAACTCAGTCTCACTGCTGATGTTTTAAATATAAAACTCAAAATTTATACTATGTCAAAGAATGTTCTGGTATATAGAAATTTCCTTTAAACCATCTCACGAACATCATGATTAGAGAGAATATATGATGTTATTTGGCTTCTTAGTTCATAGCATATAACAAATGCTGGCAGACATTCTTATTACATCTAATAGTTTTATTCTGCTAACAAAGGAAAGAATAACATTTGACAATTGCCAGAATCATTTTGTCATAGACACTTTAGTACGCATTTATAATGTAAAAAAGTCTAACAAATATCCTATACACAGTTCCAAGTCAGTGGAATGGATTTTAATATTGTTTGATAAAAAATGTATCCATAAAGTAAGTAATTAGCTTTCTTTCCTCATCAGTGAGGTTTTAGAGGTATTTAGCAAGGAAATAATCTTTTTTTAATAAAAGCAAAGCCAACTGAAGAAAAAAGCATATAACAGAGCTGCTGATTTGCTAATGAAGGCTACAGAAAGCAAGTGCAAATATATATAGTTAAATAGACAATATTCTTAAAATGCATAATTCCTCAGCAACTGCAGGAGAACAGATATACTCAGATTATTGTCTACCTGAATCACCACAGGATTAGAATAGCAATGCTTGAAACTTTCACATGAAGCAAACGTCGTCCTGATGAGTACATCCATCTTACGGTACTCATATCACATGATGCTGGTGGTGTCTCTCAGTTTCCAGCCACTCCCATAAGGCGCTAAGGCACTTTGATTAAATAGGATAATGGTTAACAGACAAAGTCAAAGGGCTTTACAGGAATAAACTCACACATACTCACAATTTGGAGCACAGAAGAAGGTCTACAGTGTATAATAATTATATTTATAAGGAAGGATAATTCATCTATAGTAATGTAGCAGTAATACAAGTTTTATCTTGTAGAGTTTGTCTCTTTCTTTTTCAGTATGAAGAAAAGATGGCGATAGCTAAGCCTCTGAGACTGACATTAGATCAGTGAAGGGTGATTTGCCCAGCACTGGAAGACAGTGTTTCCCTAAGATAATTTGACAGAATAGCATGGCTTAATTCGGCACATTTTGTCTTCATCTTGACAGTGTAATAGTCTGTTGTATAAGAAAGCAAAGAAGAACAAGGCATTAGTAGTGCTGCAGATGATGGTATGATGGTAGAAATAGTTATGTAGAAATGCACTGTGACAACCAAGGGGTAAATCTCCCATAACAGCAGATTCTACTCCTTCTTCTTTCACCAGACATGCAGGGGGTACAAAAAGACATTGAAAGACTAAGACTGTGGTTTGATGAGGCCATCTGGTGCTGCCACCTACTTCCTCTACAGTTGCCACTCCTACACTATCCCCTTTTTTAATCTGCCTGTGTATCCTAATTTTTCATCTCAATCTGACTTTAATTCTGGGTTGAAATTCATAATGCCCACAGTGGTGGACATATGACCATATAAAGGTATTTTCCTGCTCCATTCCTGAGATGATACAGAGTGGTAATAGTGAGCCAATTCTCAATACTGTATGCAAAGAAATGTAAATGCCTCATAGTTTTCCCACGATTTCTGTCAAGTCCTTATTTCTTAGATGGACATCACTCAGGCAGGTAAGTTCACAAAGGAGTACAAACCCTCACAACTGCTGAAGTCAAATTTACTTAAGGGGAATTAAGCATTGCTCACATAGGAAAGGTATGCCAACTCAAAACTTTATTAAAGAGACTGTATATACATTTGTGAAAGTTAAGTTGTATTCCAGTGGTCATTCACCAGGAAATCGAATGCTAGGTCTTCATAACTGTGATGCAGGATGTTAAATATTCCAGTGCTATTTACTTATCCTAAAATTGTGCAGTTTCTGCTAATATAGCACAGTAATGCATGGAATCAGTAATCACCTGAAGCCATGATAAGTGCTTTTTGTTCATCTGAATGGACTGCAAGTTTCTAGTCTCTTGTGCTGCACGAACATCAGGCACAATAGTTGCATTTATAACCAATCAGGGTTTGCCATTTTTTCCTATGCCACCTGCACTCTTCTAGAAAATGGGGCAGTGCATATTCAGATTAGAATGCATACATGGCCTCAGCTCTGGGCTCTGCTCTTTCTTCCCATTATCTTGAGAAAAAAATGTTAAGCATATTGAAATGTTAATTTAATTTAGTAGCAAGTTTTTAGCAAAAACAGATCAAGATGTTTAGAACCCTTGGCATGTTCCTTTCTTAATTTGGGTAATTGTTCCACCATGTAGTAAAATTAATCACGTGTTAAACATTCTACTACAAGAAAATAAGTTTGTATTGCACATGAATTGAAATATGATGCACGTATATTTTTGATACGGTATGGCTGAATTTAACTGATTTAATTAAATTCATGCAAATGAAACTTTAGTGCACTGACTCTAAGGTAGGTACTTTTAGAAGCAGCCTCAAATGCTATCTGCTAGAACTTTTCATATATTCTAATGCATTTAAATAATCTAACAGCAATGTTTGGAACCATAATGCCATTCAATAGAAGGAAAGGATTTATCTCTTTTTAAGCAATATGGGGTATTTTATTCTAATTTGCAAACTATAGTTGAATGTTTGTATGTAAGGTCTGTTACTGCAAAAATATAACAATTGCTTCAAACACTGAAATGCAAATAGAAACTCGCTGTTTTTTTATGTTGCAAACCTTTGTGTAGCCTTGCAGTCATTTATTGCCCATTAAAGAAGTAATGCTATGTTAATGCAGGAGAAAAATCAATGCTACTCAGATCAGTAGCTGTGGGGAAACACTGCAGCAGCTGGTTTGCAAACAGCAAGCCCACACAGATCAATGAAATTACAAGCTAAATTTGCTGATGCACACAAAGTGCTCCTGCACTGAGGTGTGTAACCTTCCCCAAGTTCAAGATGTCTGCCAAAGCAGCAATAGCATAAAGACACAACATATAAAGTAACGCATCTTAATGGCAAAACAAGGCTGGAAAATAAAATACACCTCAAAAATATGTGTTGGTTAGACAAAAATGTGTTCATGTTCATTGAGATTGCACTGTTTGATAACAGATGGCAGCATTTCTCGTTAGGAAGCTGACTGTCATATTATCCAGAATGTAGTATTTTTGTTAGAGAACTAACTTAGCCATTAATCGGCTGTAAGGTCAAACTGTGGCTGAAGCACCTATCCCTGTCACCATTAAAATGTCCTACTAAAGAAGAAGGATTCCCAGTATGAAAGTTATCGATGAGCTCCTGGCTACAAGGACAAATAAGAAATATTGCAGTTTTCCACTTCCGAAGCAAAGCAAGACAGATTTATGTTTTGTTTGCAGTGGCATGGAATCTCACTCCCATTTTGGAGGAGCTATTAATTTTTCTGCAGTTTTCTGAAATTTGCATTGCATACTACTTCAGTTGTTGCTGTCTGAAGAATTCAGACTATTTCCTGCTTGTCTGTGAGGTCCTTTGTTCGACCATGAACTGAGTTAGGGATATCAGGACTTCCAATCCACTGTATTGCTGAGGTCATACAAATAGATGCTTCAGTCCATCTGTAACAGGGCTTTTTTTGTGCCCCTGAAATTTATACTCATACATATTCCTCTCTATACTGATTTGGCTACAAAGGCTACCTTATATCTAAATCACCTTAATGTGGAGATGCCTTTAGCTTATAACAAAGTATAGATGAGTCTGACACATTAAATTGCCCCAGCTTTGGTACTTAAAGTTGTTTTAGTAGTGTGTGTGATAAAACTGCTGTGCTAGCATACCAGCTCTCTGGGTCTGCACCTTATACCCAATCTTATATATAGGTTCATAGGTTCATAGGCTATCGGCCCTAGGGCTTATACAAGCCCAGCCATAACAATTCCCTGGCTATTTCTTCCTACACTATTTACTTCCCTGGACCCCTGTCTAGCAGGGTGACTGACAGGCCTTACAGTACTACAGCATATTATTACTATTATTATTATTATTATTATTAATAATAATAATAATAATAATAATAATAATAATAATAGTAATAATAATCTTTCTCATGCACATTTGTTTGTGAGTATGTCAGTTCTAGAAAACAACCCTTCTGCTGTAAAATCTCTCCCTGTCCTAATGGTCATTGAGTCACCCTTCTGCTTGTATTACTCAGGAAGTTTATCAGTCTGATGAGGTTAACATAAATGTGGTATCCCTTCCCATCTTTAGAAAAGTGGATAGGCTTCCAGTGACCTGATAAGTTCAGAGACTCTAGGGTCTACTTTGTTTAGTGTTGCATTCAGGCGGCTTGCTTAAAAATGGTGGAAAATAAAGGCTGGCAGTGTCTTACAGATAAGGTAAGGCCTTCTCACCAGACAGCTTGTGGTCCATATTGCAGTCTGTACTGCCATGTCTGGATTTGTTTGCATTTTGAACTGATGCATCAGGACAGTCATTTTACCTTTATGGTAGAATCTGCTGTTGAGACTCTTGTTCTAGATTCCACCTTTTTTATGAAGGTAGGACAAAGTACTAGATGCCTGATTGTGTTCCAAGTGCATGCCTGTGTGTAAGTTGTATGCATGATTCCATGCATTGATATATATTTGAGTATCTGAGTGTGTGTGTGTGTGGGGGGGGGGGGGGGTTGTAGGTGTGTGGGTGTTTGTGTGAGGTTTGCATAGTTAATGGTGTCTTTATGTTAATATTTTTATTTGGCACATTGCCTTTTCCTCAAATTGCTATTCATAAGGGATAAAATATTTATATATCAAATAAAATGTAAATAGTACCTTCTGCACTGCAACAGTTCCACCCTGAATATACATACACATTCCTGTACTTCAGGGAGATGTGCCTAGCCTTTATTTATTTCTTTGTTTGTTTATAGTCAGGTGACTGGACCAGAACACTGGCAAATTTTCAGACACAACCTAGTTACAGGTTTTGCAGTAAAATATTAAAGAATAAAATCAAAATTTTTAAAGAATGTAGTCCAAAGTAATTGCAAGTTGAGTATACAAGAACCATATCTAGTGCAAAAAAACCCAAAAAACATAAAAAAGGTTGTTGTTGTTTGTCTTTCGGCTTTTCCCGGTAAGGGGTCGCCACAGCGGAACTCCGGTCTGCTATTGATTGGCAGTAGATTTTTACGAAACACTGAGGTGCCAGCTTGACGCTTAACCTTCAACAAAGGCATGCCCATTTACGCACGCATGTCTTTCGAATGCTACCCAACCACGGGGAGGACATGCAGACTCCACACAGAAGGCACTCCCAAGCCCAGCCGAGAATCGAACGGGAGAACCTCTTGCTGTGAGATAACAACGCTATAATGTTCTGAAAAAACTTCAGCATACATAAAGCAATCTAATTGTCTTTATGGCTTGCATTACTCTTATACAGCCATGGGAAGTAAAGTGAAGAAGAACCTTGGTCAGATGTATTTGTGAACTAGGCAATATCACTTCAGGACATACATTTTTTAAAGAGATTTTATTTCACTGCATTGTACAACTCTAGAAAGTGTTAACAAGGAAGGAAGTTGCATAAAAGAATTAGAAGAAAAGTTCCTTAATCTAAATCTAAAAGACCTTGTAATGACAGACATTAGAGCTTGAAGAAATCTGATTTTTGTTGTAAAACACATCTTGGGCTCGTGAGGCTCAGTTTCGTATAAAAAGTAATTTATTGGTAAGCTTTTAAGACAGTGACACAAAACTTCTGATTATAGGGTAATAAAGCTCTGGATTCAGTTTAAAACAGTGCATTATTTTTCTTGAATAGTTTCACTTTCTTTTGTTGTGCACAGATAATTTATTTGGACCCTTTATAGCCTGGTGCCAACGGCTTCATGGCAAGAGTGTAAACATTCAAAAAAAACAAAAGGACATTGCTCATGCATGCTGGTTGAGTGTTGCTCTGGTTACAGACAGTGACTTGTAGGATGGCATTGACAGAGGAAGCAACTAGTCAAGTTCTGGTTTCTCCCAGCAGGAAGCTGTGTAGTTAGGGGGATAAAGGTGCCAGCTAAACCAGTTCATACCGTGCATGGCAGAGAGGAACAAAATGAGCCTGATGGGAAGGAGGGAGGGCTAAAACAAGGACGTGTGCTTCATCGCTGCTTGATACTGGATGCTTCACCCCTTCTTGTCAGCTAGCCATACTGGGGAGAGCCTTGGCCAGCACTGTGACTAGCATTCATTTTCTTTACTGTTGCTATGGCAGCTTTGTTATCTGTGAAGAAATAGTATACAATGGGATAAAGTTTATCAACAGGAAACTATATAGACAGCTTTTTTTTCTTTACGCAAGAGTCAAATTTTTTCCCCTTTAGTCCTTTAGTAATAAATCTTGTCAGCCAGAAATCAGCTTCCAAATTTGCAATCCAAAATAAATAAGCTTGACATAGCAAAATGCTTCTGTTTAGTTCAGTCTTTTGGATCAGAGGAAAAAACATTACAACTTTGCGGAATGCATTTATTTATATAAAGTGCTGATGAGTAACTGTATTATTTGTAAGATTATTTTTGGAAACAGATGAGAAGAAAGACCATCATCTGTGTTTCACTATTTTGGAATTTTGTTTTATTTCAATTTGGAGGTAGGTGGCAGGGAGCATGGAGTGAATATTAATGACCGAGAGGTAATTTGATTATGACCAAGAGGTCATTTGATTTCAAACCAAGGACACTCTCTGCATGTTGTGGAACATAAGCAAATTGTTTCTGGAGTAAATAGCATTCCTTTGTTTTTAGATCTGACATATCAGTTCTCAGCTATCATTTCTTTCACTTTAAAAATAAGCTTTAACAATTAATTCGGTATTTCAGGAGGAGTCCCAGTTTGAATAACTGTATACCAGTCACCTTCACTTAATATCTTTGTGTTAACAATTTATATACAGGGGTAATATTTATGACAAAAGTTTGATTAATGCAGTATCTGCCAGATAAGTAGATATATTCCACTGTGGCTGTTATATATTTTCTGATTCTATAACTGTATCTTTTCAATATTCAAACAAGTTATTTTTAGACTCTCATGAGTTAAGATTTATCCTTTTTGTGTGTCCATAGTTAGTCCTATTTGTAATATATGACCAATAATTTATAACACTGTGCTATATATATTAATTACATTCCCAGTGCCTAATGTGAGGCAATGCACACACACCATACATAATTCCATCTGAAAGGGTCTACAAAAATGTATTTCACTAATTATTAAATCACTGCTTGTAAAATGTGGTTCTTATTTGTGATCTGCCTTAATAAGTTATTTCCCTGCAACTTTGTTTAGGGCTTCAGCTTTTACTTGAAAGTCTCTTATCTACATCCAGGAGTATAGCTGTCCAAAATTCTACTTCTGTTTTTTTCTTTTTATATTTCTACACACTAAAAGTCTAGAAATTTCTCTTGATCCTCTAGCATCAAAAATAATGGGCTGATTGTAGGCATAGCAGGAAATGTACCTGCAATGGATACCAGCAGTGCAGAGGCTCCAGTTAGGACCAGGGCTAATATTATCAAAGGGTCTGGTACATTTCATTAAATTGTTTTAAACTGAACCATGCCCTGTCAAACGCATTCAGTCAAACTGGTCTTAAACTCATATTTTTTATGTAGGGAATAACCCCTCTGTACTCCTATGCATAGAACAAAGACCTCATCCTGGAAGCTAAAATATTAATTATGAAGATGCTAAACTTCACAGTATTAAACTTGTCAATGAGAGTCTGTTAAATAAAATACTTACAAGAGGAAGGCTTGCTGAAAAGCAAGATGATACATCAAACAAATTCTGCATAAACACAACTTTGAGAGTTTGCATGTATCTTCAGACTTGTTGGCATGGAACTGCCCCTTTCAATTAATTATTTTTTATATGAAGCTTGTCCCCCTGGAAAAAAGGAAATGCCATCTCAGCCCTATTTTACAAATTCTGACTTAACAGAAGCATGGCACAACTGGCTAGCAGTATCAAACAAGGTGACATGGTGCATGTCTGTTTATTGCAGTGACATTTCAGAGCATGAGATAGATAACAGACAGAAAGGAAGTTCTTACACTGATCAGAGCATGAGACAGGTAACATACACTCAGGAAGTCCTTAAACTTATCAGAGCATGAGACAGGTAAGATATGCAGAAGAAGTGCTTACATTAGTTGCTTATGGGCACAATGTCTTGCTTACGCACACAGACAGACACACACACACACACACACACACACACACACACACACACACACACACACACACACACACACACACCAGTGACCTCACTGGACTTACCTGTACAGTGAATACTTCCATAGGAGTGAATGGGTGACTGCAGCATTTGCCAGTATTCACTTTTTTCATCTTAGTGCAAAATGTTACTCAGCTGCACAATTCTTGTAGCCACTCATCCAAGTAATTTTTGGCCCGCCAGCATTTCTAGATTGTAACATTGTAGATTATTATTAGGAACTTACCTGAAGGAGAAGCCTAAAGACTAGACTTCTCTCTGAATCAGAAGGGTTAGCTTGATGTGGATGTAACAACTGAAATGATGCCAGCCCAGCTAGCTGGAATTGTATGTCACTTGAAAATATTAATATGATTTATATAGAAATGTGATACTGCCAGCCCAGCTTTCTGGAATTTTGTAAATAATCATATGTCATTTGTGAATATTAATATGATCCACAGGCTTGTCTTACAAATGTAAGAGAACTATATGTTATGTGTGTATTAAACTAATGGTGCAGAAGCGTGTGTTGAACTGCATGTTATGTACTGAGCTTCAAGAATGTAACCACAGTGTACCCTACTGGAAAAGAACAGGGTTAACTTGCAAACTCTAAGAAAATAAGTGAATTGTTTACAGTTGTGTTTATCTCAGCTAGGAGACAGAATGTCTACAGCTAGAAGTTTTTTCTACTGTCTGGAAACAGAAATAATTACAGGTTTCAAATGTAAAAGTGTTTAACTGTTTTACGACTTCCTGTTCCAGGCAAACTTTTGAGAGATAGGTATTTTTGACACAGGGGTGCTAAATTTTAAGTTTCTGTTAGCCTGGGAACTGAAGGCAGAGGTGACAAAGAATGATATAATCTGAGATGACCCAGCAGTAATATTTAATAGTAATTTAAACACTATCTCAGAGAGTGAGTCTGTGCATTTTGTATTTGTCTTTGGACCTAGAAACATCTTCAACATCAGCACTACATTTGCCTTGCTCTGTAAGTAAGTCATTTAGGGCATATTATCTCTTAGATATAGATAAGAATACAGTAAAGATTAGTTTAGATATTTTCTGCGTTTGTTTGACTGTCCTGCAATTTTGTTTTAAAGTATTTCCTGTGATTCTGAACTCTGTTGTCACTATGTTGAGTTATTGCATACTGTCTTGTGCTTTTATCATAGGATCATAGGGGGTTGTTAGGCATTTTTGGCCTTGAGGCCCTTATAAGCCTAGCCAAGAGTTTAGCCCATGTTTAGACAAATCAGCACCCAATGCCCCTGTCCAGCAGGGACATGGGTGGAATCCCAAGGGTATATTTTCTGTTTCCCATCCAGTTATCCAGGTTGCACTTAAAAAGGGGTAAATAGGTACTCTGCTTGATGTGGAGAGGGAGTCTATTCCATAGATGAGGGAGTCTCTGGGACACAAATCTGTCCCGCCAACAAGTCCTGTTGATGTCACAGACCAGGTTGAGGCCACGTGTGTGGGTTACTCGAGTGGAGCTTGACTTGCAGATATGCAGCAGTCCCATCAAGGGGTCCATGATCACCTTGTATGGCAGGCAGAGGTCACGTCTGAGGAGTCTGTATGAAACTGAGTAGAGGGATATGGCTTTTAGCCCATCTGTGTATGGTAGATGTTTGAGGCCCTGGATTTGCCTGGTGAAGAACCTCTGTGATCACTCCAGCTGCTGCATGTGCTTTGCGAGGTACATGCCGAAAGGTACATTGTACTCAATAATGGGCCTTATAAGTGAAGAATATGTTATGACCTCCTTGTTCCTGGATGAGATACCTTTACTTATGAGGTGGGCCATGTAGAAGGTTTTCCGTACCACGGAAACAACACGGAAGTCAAAAGTCAGGTTGCTATCAACCTGGGTGCCCAAATCCCTCATGACTGATTGAGTGCTTAGGACATTGTTATTAATGTGATAACTTGTGGGTACGTCACTCTCCCCAAAGGGGGTGATGATGCATTTTTTAGTATTCAGCTTGAGACCATGTTTCTGGTACCAGTAATTTGTCTGAGGGAGACCCTCTTGGAGGATGTCCACATCACTTGGGGAATTGATGAGAGCATGCAGCTTTTAGCCATCTGCAAACTTGGTCAGCCATAGCCCACTGGTTTTGGCCTGCACCTCAGAAATGTATATCCCAAATAATAGAGGCCCCAAAACTGAACCGTGGGGTGTGCCACTTGTTATGGGTCTACTGCTTGAGATGGCTTCCCCTATTTTGACTACATGGGTTCTATCAGTGAGCCAGTTTGTTACCCATCTGGTAACATATGGATTGATGCCTAGTTGAGAGAGTTTATCTATTATGCCGAGTGGGAATAGTGTCAAAGGCTTTGGCCAGGTCAAGGTAGGCGGTGTGCACAATCTTCCACTTGTCTATGGCTTTGTTGACTGGCTCAAAGAAATTGACCAAATTTAGCAGACATGATCACCCCTTGATGAATCCAAACTGTGTGTGATCAAGTGTTTGGAGGTTGCCAATGTCCTTGTTAATGAGGTCCATGATAATCATTCCATGGCCTTGCAGACCAGGCTAGTTAGGCTGATGGGTCTATAACTTCCCAGATTAGTGGACACTCCACCTTTATGTAAAGGAATGACAGTGGCTATCCTCCACTCAGGTGGGATGAAGCCAGTTCTTAGACTTTGGTTGAATAGGGTGCCTAATGGTGCTGCAAGTTCCTACCTGAGTTGACGTAGGATGCAGCCTGAGATGTTATTGGGTCCCATGGAGACTGTATTTTTTGCCTTTTATTTATTATTAAATATATTTAAACATTTTAATTGTGGCTGGTTTGTTTAGAGATATTTAAGCTCTTAGCATACTTGCACATGTATTTGGTGACACTGTATAGGCCACTCCTAAATAGCCTTAAAGGTTTTGGTTACACTTTCTATATGGATAATAGTAACACTACACAGTAGAATTGGTCACCCTTTGGGAAGGGCCTTATATTACCTGATAAAGAGTGGTTGGTGGCAGCTGGTATTACCTTATAGTCTGGGCAGAAGTGTGCATAGCTAGTGAACCTGTGCCAGCTTCCCCAGGAGTGTGTGTCTGTATGTATATAAATCAAATCTCAAAGTGTGAGTGTCAGCTACTTGGGCAGGGACATGAAGCACTGGTTGGACAGAGAGAGAGCTGGAGGTTTTGGCTTGACCACTCAGCTGAGATCCTAACCCTATAGCTATGCCAGTGGGGAGTCTTATTGGGGATCTGGAGAGAGAGGGAGAAACCAGCTCCAGACTGACTGTGATCTCTGTGTGCTCTTAAGGGAAATTGTACTTTACTGTGTGCATACTTGTCACCCTTCCAATGTGCCCATCCCTCACTGGTGCTAGTAGTTAGGATTGAGGCTCCTTGATTACTGGACCAGTGCAGGGGCATTACAATGGAAAATTTTCAAGATAAAGTATCTGTATCATCCTATGCCTTTACAAATCACAGGGTACATGCAGAAGTTTTGGTAACAATATGACTAAAGCAGAGAAAACTGCATTAAAATCATCTCAAATGAATAATAGAGTTGTAATTAATAACTCCTGCATAAATATTATTTCAATAATGTGCTAACTACTGGATTCATAGTTTGTTTTTTTTTTGTTTTATAGCTATATATATATATATATATATATATATATATATTGTGTGTGTGTGTGTGTTTGTAAAAAAATCTAAACTGAAAATCTGTGCTGAAAATCTGTGCACTTTTAGTGCTGGCGGTAGGAATAGGTTAGGGTTAGCTTGTATTCCTAATGTTGATGGGGGTATATAAGTTTGAAAGACAGAGTTGGATCAGCACAGATGCATAGGCACCTAATTTCATATGTGTATTGCAACAGGGAGGGTCTCATTGTAGAGAATAGAAAAATGAGCTTTATTTCGGAGTAATTAATTTTTATGTTTGTATCAGTTAACCAGCTGTGGAGAGAAAAAAGGTTTTGGATGTGTCCATGCTGATTGTCTTGTTTGTATTTACTGATTGACCATATTATAATGTCATCTGCATATGAAAAAAACTGGTGTGAGTAATGTGCTAGATATTTTATCAATAAAGTGGTTGAAAGATATTGGTCTTAGCTCTCAGCCATGGGATACACCTAAGTGTTGTATTTTGAATGACATTATGTATGGATGATAGGTCACACTTTGGCTCAGTAGCTATTATGTGAATACCTGGCTTCATTGTTGGGGTACAGTCATCATTTTCAGTATTTTTTTTATGTGAAAGTGCATATATACCACTTGACTGCTTGAATTTTTTTCTTATTTCATTTTTCAAAAAAAAAAAAAAAAAAAAAGAAATCAAAGAAAAAGAAGAATGCTACTAGATGAGCTACTTTGAAAATTCCAAAGGTTGAATTTTTTTATGGCCCAAAGGGTTATCTAGATCAGTTTATTTAATACATTAAATTAAATATAACTTTGAAGGCACTGTTGGAGTCAGGTTAGACTGACATTGTCTAATCTAGAACTCCATGAGGCTTTTGTGGGAAATTGTGTCAAATGATTTGGCATAGTCAGTAAATATAATTCTAATCAGGCTTCCTTTATAGATGCTATAACAATGTGAGGCATTGTTAGCTCTGCCAGGAGAAGTAGGGCAGTGGATGTGTAACATATGCCAGCATAGCTAGTTGGAGTTTTGTAAAGAATTAAATGTCATTTGTATATCAAACTGATTTGCATAGGTGTTTGTGTTGAAAATGTATTTGTAAAGTTGCTTGTTTTAAAAAAATGTGCCAGCAGTGGGTCCTGATGGACAGAAAAAGAAGTATACCTGTATTTCAGACTGTATCATAACTATTGGAATGAATACACTGTAACAGAGGATACTTGAAGAGAAGATGTTAATCTTAGTCCAGCTAACATTGAAAAATAGTTTGAAATAAAATTACTTGGTATAAGCCATAAAAGATTGTATCTTACAGTTCTGATTAAAGCCAGAGAAGAAATGTCTGTAAAACAAGGACTAGGAGTCTTGTTAAAGTGCCCTTAGCAGTGAACTAATTGCTACCCTGGAAGGGTGGAAGTGTTGAAATGGTTTTATGGCTTCCAGATGCTATAACACATCTTAGCAAAGCTCTATGTGTGTGTCTTATTGACACATATGTGCTAGATTCTGTTTCAGTTGCTAGGAAATGGGGTAGTATGGTAATCAGAGTCAGATAGCCAGATGTGTGTGATGTCATTCTGTAATCCAGGACTAAAATGATGTTTTAATAGCAGATGAGACAGAAGTCTCCGAGCAGCCTGTTTTGGGAACTGACAAGACCACTCATCTACTTCATCTTCCCTTGCTGTAGTAAGTGAAGTAGGGAATAGTAATTCTTTAGATCAGTCAGGAAAATATAGTGTGATTAGTTAAGTACTGTTTTTCTGTATCTGTGTGAATCTATCCACCTGTGTTATTTTTAATATTTCCTGTGATCGAAACTCTGGTGTTTATTGTAAATAGCTATTTAGTATTTTTATGTTATTTTGTTATTTATTATTAAAGATATTTAAACTTTTCATCGTGGCCAGTCTTTTAGAGAATATTTTAACCTTTGAGAGTACTTATATTTAGTTGGTGACACTGTGGCCACTCCTGAAAGCCTTAATATTTGGTCAACATTAACATTTGTATTAGTTATTAATTTCAGTCAGTTTAATTTGATACCCTTGTAAGAGCCTTAGAGTTGCTGGCTTTGGAGTGTCTGGTGACAGTAACTACTTTACAGTCTGGGCAGAGGGCCATCGCTAGTAAATCTGTGCCAATTTTTCCCAGGTGTGTGTGTGTGTGTGTGTGTGTGTGTGTGTGTGTGTGTGTGTGTGTGTGTGTGTGTGTGTGTGTGTGTGAAAATCAAATCTCAAAAAGTGTGTGTGTCAACTACTTGGAGCAGGTGCACAGAGCACAGGTTTTACAGAGACAGTGGTGGAGGACTTGGCTTGGGCACACGACTGAGGACTCAACTCTACAGCTGTGCTAGTGGGGAGTCTTACTGGGGGCCTGGAGAGAGAGAGAGAGAGAGAGGGAAACCCAGCTACTGGACTGAGTGTTTTCCCTGTGTCCTCTTAAGAGAAATTGTGCTTGATGCAGACAACTGTATCTGGAAATACTGTATCTATTTTGTTCTAAATGAACGTCTCTCACCAGTGTCAGTGGTGAGGATTTAGGCTTCTTGATTACTGGTCCAGAGAGGGGAATGTCACAGATACATTTGCATGCCTAATCTAAGAACTTGAGCAGGAGTGTAAAAGTATTATAGCTTTTCCTTTTTCTTTGTTGATATATGCATATTTACAATTTTATCAAGATGATGATTTTTTTTTGGTGCTCATACTGCTTTCTCTAGGATCTTTGATAGAGTTCATAATATTGATATGGGATGATACTCACCAGGTGATGAGAGCTGATGACATTAGAAATGGATATAATGGTGGAGAATTCCCATATTTTTGAGAAGACACCAGTGTAAAGGGAGAGATTTGTGACACAGTGTAGGGAAGTGGAAATAACTGGTACAGACCTGGAGAGATCATCAGAGACTAAGACATTCATCAGACTTCATTATTTAATAATGCTTGTTAGCCAAACTGGTCAGAAGTGGGAGGAAGTCTGAGGGTGTGTGAGATTTAGGGTATGCAAGTGGTTATGCTTCAGCCTTTGAGACAAGGCTTTGTTTGAACAAGGACTGAGTGACTGAGTTTAACTTCTGTTCCTTTGGACCCTGTCTTAAGAATATTTATTTCTTTTTCACAGTGCCTTGGGACAGCAACTGAAGCAGTTTAGTTTGTCTTTTCATACATACATTTTGCTTAATTTTCTTATTTTGCAATAATTTTGTGCTTAACAGTATGCTTTCTAATTTTTGTCATTCATTTGTTTATGACTGACCCTTGCTGGTTGGGATTTAGAAGACTTTGTTGAATTATGATAAGTGTACTTACATGGAGTGGCTAAGTACAGGGTGTGTGTGAGTCAGAAACATAGATTCCATGATGCTAGCAGACAAGCAACATGGTCTTGCAGTAAATGCTAATGGACAAATAATGAGACTCTCCATATATGGTAATGAGACAAAACAATATGGCAGAGCAGTTCATAAACATATAAATGCTACATAACTGGGCACCTGCACCCAGTTTGAACCCAGCTGAATGCTCATGTTCAGATTAAAGGAACCACTAAATATGTTAGGGGTTGTTGCTGTGTTAGTAAATGTGTAAGTGCACTCATTGCAGCTGTTGTACTCATTGGTGTGCAACATCACATCTTGAGGTATCAGGCAATCCGATCTCTGTTAACATTTTATGGACTCCAACGTTGTGGTTTGTAGCATGTAAATAAGGATAGCAAACAAGAAAATGTGCAAATGTGTTAGCCTTATCTGCTGCTCCTTGGGAGTTGCAGAGTACCTACAGTTGGGGTATTTCAGGCATCTGCCAGAAGAATACTTTTATCAGTTTGTTAGTGCCATATTACAGCATGTGGGAGATGCTTTTGTGGTTCCCACATACCCTATAGGAGAGAACCAGCACCATGCAGGATGTCTATGATATACCCCATTTCCTTGAGGTACCAGAGGCTTTTGACTGTATCATTGTACAAATAAAGGCCCCTCCTAGTGAATTGGGAAGGAGGTTCATGAACAGCAAAGAATAATATTCTATAAACTGCCAGGTGGTCAGTAACGCACAAGGTATAATCTACATCGACAATGTGTTTGTGTAGACATACACCTCAAATTTATCCATGTATGCCCACCCAGGTAGTTATCATGACTCCCACATGTGGCACACCTCTGATCTGTACCAAAAATTTGTGAGGGGTGACTTCCCACAGCACCATCTTGATGTTGGATAATTCCTGCAGCCCTGGCTGATGGTGTTTTGAAGAAATCCACAGACTCTAACAGATCACAGGTAAAACTATGGGTACAACAGTTTCTTCTATAGTGTGATGAGTCTCTCTACCTGCCAACACTCTTATGTTGAACAGATTCACCTGACTGGGCTAAATGATTATGCCAGTTAGGACTCAACTTATTATTTTTTCTGACTTGCTCAGTCTGTGAAAATAAAGACCTGCTAACCACAGAGCTCAAGTTTCCTCGATGCTATGCACATGTCTATGTTATGTGGTAACAGAGATGATAGGTTTGAGGTGTTTTTGCTGTTAATTCATGTAAGTTAATCATAGGACAAGTAAATATCAACTGCATTTTTCAGTATATTTAGATTTCTCTCCACCCAGCCCTCTTTGTCAGTTTCCTTTCCTATTACATACATTTATTTTGTTTCTCTACAGTTATTTTACTGTTATATGCAGCAGCATCACAGCTTGCACCCATCCCTCTGGTAAGGCCTGCTGGCCTCCACAGGTGGCATCTGCAGTACCACCACCATCACCAACACCACCACCAGAAGCACCAGGCACAGCTGGGTCCCAGCCTGCCACAGTCACATCCACACCTCTGGTCCAACCTGCACCTCCCACTGAGGGTACCCCTGCACTGGGTATCTTGTACCCACTGGTAACAGTGGCATTGGAGGTGACACCTTTATCACCCATCAGCAGCTAGCAGACATTGTGGGGAGATTATCAACAGGAGGTTGGATGCCTAAGTCAAACAGATGGAGAGCCTCCTCCAGCTACTCATTGAGTCATGTCCCTGTCTAGCACTGTCTCTGCCATATGAGATAGTGCCCAATTGTGATGGCACCCAGAGTGGAGAGTAGTATCCCACTTTGATGCAGCTATCAGAAACTGCAGCTGCACATATCCCATACTATCCCCCATCTTGATGTTCCCCTCACTTTTGTATCCATGCCCACTGGATTGGTTGCTCAATCCTTCACTCAACCTTGTCTTCACTATGTTTGTCTGAAGTCTTCTTCACCATTAAGCTCCCCCATCACTGTGTTACCAGTCCCTCATCAGTCATTCTGTCTTCCCCTGCTACCTAAACATCATATCTTTCTCTTTCTTTCCTTACTTCTTTTCTCAACATACCTCTTTGTATGCATCCTTTGCCCCACAAAACAAAATGTACTCCACCTTTCCTACCTTCGTCCTGCACATTCCTCAGTTGCTCGCCTTCTCTTTTAGCCTCTGCTTGCCTCCTCTTTTCATCTGTTTTCTAAGCTCCCATTTCTGCCCTTGAATCAGGTCAAAGAATAAACAATCCTCACACATTCCTATCTTGTACTTCAAAATCACTTGTTTTTAGTGAGTATACTGTGAGAGGCTGGTAGAGAAAACCACCACTGTTGCTCATGTATAACCACTGAGAACTGGCAGTGTTCATTGTGTATCACAGAGCTTGACTGCCATGTTCCATATGTCCATCTACTAAGTACAGCCACTCTCATGCATTTTACATATTGGCTTTGGCCAGCACTAGCTGCACACATGAGGTGTTCCTTTGTGCAGCAGATGACACATGCAACAGAGGGTACACCTATCAGGATTTGAGGAGTTCCACTTGCAAAGTATTTGTTTAGTTTGGTGAGAAGTATATTTAGTAGATATTAGAAGGATCAGCTGCAATCCTTTTTGATGTCATTTAAGTAAAATCAGTGTTAACTAGGTTGGCAGGTAGGAGAGTATCACCATGTTTGGAGTGTATGATTTCAAAACAAAATTGCAGTCTTTAGTGGATATATATTGAGATATTGGTAAGTAACCAGTCCAGCATTGCATCCATTGTTAAAACTGGGTTTAGTCTTGTGGAGGAATGTGATATATTGTGGAAGCTGCTGACAGAACAGTACTTTGTAGTTTTATACATAAGGCTCAATTTGGAATAAACTCACCAAGAGTTATGAATGCATTATGTATGATGTGTTGGCACATTTTAGTTATTATGGAGTCTGCTTTCCATAGATTATTAGGGGGTAGGCTGTACATGACTGCCAAGTGAAGTTTAAGCAATTACTAACTAGATGTACACACTCATCACTCATGGCCTAGTTCTGTCTAGTTTAGGAAAGTGGTTATTATGACTGAGTTTATATTTTTGATAGAGGAAAAGCATACAACACTTCCACCTGTGCATGTACCTGGGAACATGCTGAGGTACATCCTGTACATAGAACAGATACAGTGGATGCTTTATTTATTTGCCTGAGTGTATTTCTGCCATGGCTAATATATCAAATAGTATAAATATGTGCAACCTTAGTTCTAGGAGATGAACTTTGTTAATGATACAAGCAGCATGTAAGTATGCATATTAATACTTTGCAGCTTTAGTGGGGATGTTGGGTATGACTAAGACCCAGGTTGTCTGATTCTAGTAATACAATTGTGGAATTGGTATAAGGACTTTCTTTAGTATCTTAAATAGATCAAGCTTTGCCATTTTAGGTATGAAAGTATGAAAATGTTCCACCATTTTATAGAACTGTGTAGGTAAATAGGGAAATTCTTATAGTGGGTTATACTGTAGAATATTTTGTGATATTATAATTTGGTTAGTGGTTTATTTGTTATACATAGGAACAGAATGCATAACATTAGTCTGGTTTATGTCTAATAGTTTTTTTTGTAATGGCAACAGAGAGCACTTTTTATTTTATGTGAAGGGGCATTTCTACCTGGTGAGGTTATTTAAGTGCTTGCTGTAGGGGATTTAGGGAATGCGGGTGGATAGTGGCACATGGGTGATTTATCAGAAAAATGTTAAGAAAAAGTGAACAGTCTCTTGATAATTAATATGAAAAACAAACACTGTCATCACCATGATCTCAAACAGTACTTTATTGTAAAACACGATAAAAAACAAACACGGATTGAACGCTTTCTTCCCTTACACAGGGATTTCATCAGAATCAGTAATCAACCATTAAATTAATCATTATATAGTCCTCCCATGATCAATTAATTAGTTACTTCCTTTTTACTTACAGTTGTATTCATTATTTACAAGGAAACCTTCTTACATGTATCAAACTATAAAAAGAAAAAGTCCTAAACCATATTATAAGGTGCCAAGTGGAATCCCTTGTCCAAACCCATCCATAAAATATCATACATTTAAATTATATATACAATATATGTAATGACACTTGTGAAACACTTTAAAACCTTTCTGAAGAACCATTTAAACACTTTAACAAAGGTAAATTATTCTGTGTAAATCCACATGTCTAATAACACACATATATATATATATATATATATATATATATATATATATATATATATATATATAAAACAAGAAACCCATAACAATGAAGAACATATTAAATATTAAATAACTAAACTTTTGGAACAGCTGCTAAAGGTATTCTGTGTGGTAACTATTTAAATACATCATAAAATTCTTACCAATATTATTTTAAAAAAGCTAAAAATCCATCTAAACACCTATCCTAAAATCTATCTAAAAAATTATTATGTGTGATGAAATGTTGGAACCATTCATATATTAAAAATGTGTCTAAACCTATCCCTACTAGATCAATATTAAATAATTAAATATTGAATAAATATATATATATTTTCCTACAAGTATATATCTTAACTAACTAAAGCTGCCTTCTTGTTCAAAATTGGCTTAATGGATATCATTTCATTCAATCCTGGGGCTTGACTAGCTTGTAGTTTTATTGGCCACCTAACCTCTCTTTCTTCTATGTGACTTCTAAAATCTCCCCCCTCAGGTTGGGTAAAACTTTCTCAATAATACCAAATTTAAAACCACAACACCTCTTACACACACAAGAATGTTTGTATAGGGCATTATTTGTGTTGCATGTAGCGATCTGATACGTGCGTTCATAGATTCTGTCCCTAAGCCTTCTCTCCATTTTTCCCACATAGAAACTGGGACAACCTACACATTTTGCTAAATAGATCGCTCCTACTGTCTGACAGTTGCCCCTCTTAAAGTAGATTTGAGTTTTTAAGGTGTTTTCTAGCTCAATTGATTCCTCTAACTGTATGTGTTTACACTGGGAACAGGAACCACACCTATAATTCCACTTATATCAATTTTTATTGGAGCTGTTTCAAAACATTTTTTTTCAAATTTGCCCGTCTTAAACACAAAGTTAGGCCTATCTCCTACTATGGACCATAATTTAGAATTGTTTATTAATATTGCCCAATTATTAACTACAATCCTTTTCACCTCTTCTGCCATATTTGAATAAGGAACTTCCATAGCCTTCTCAAATTCTTTTAAGTCTTCCCTAACTCCCTCTGTTTCCTGATTATTATCTTTCAATCCCTGTGGGTTCCCCAATAGGGTTTCTACCCCCCATTCTTTTTTTACATTGTCTAAATTTTCTTGCAACATTTTATTGGGATACCCTTTCTCTCGAAAGAGTTCTACTACTTTTTGTAATTCTTCTTCCACATCTTTTTGTGTGATGTCATGTGTGCAACTCTAATGAGTTGCCCTTTAATAATACTTTTCTTCTGATGGGGGGATGACTAATAGAGTACTATAAATATGAGTGAGTTGCTGAAGGTGGGTTTTCTATGTGTTTTGGATCTGAACCCCTTTTCATCCTTTGTAATAACAGCATCTAAATAATTGATCCTTTCCTTAGTATGGGCAATTAATGTCTTTATGTGCTCAAATTTGATAAATTGAGCAAAATATCTCTCAATGCTGAGGAAAGTTTAAGAGTTTGCTTTGTCTCCTACATTTTACTAAAACAGACTGCCATCAGAGGAAGGTGTGGATTTTGGCCTATTGCTTCATATCAGCATGTCTCCTTATTTCAGATTTTTGTTCTGAGTCTCATTTTTATAGACTCTTGACTTACTTATGGAACTTTATTTCTGGATTGATGTCTAAACATCAGGTAGGATAATAGATTTTATTGTCAAGTTTATGATCTACTGGCCTTCAAGAAGTCTTATTGATGTAAGTCCATCTTGATATTTTCTATTTACCATGTACATACGTGTGTGTGTGTGTGTGTGTGTGTGTGTGTGTGTGTGTGTGTGTGTGTGTGTGTGTGTGTGTGTGTGTGTGTGCATAGGTTTGTGTGTACGTTTGTATATATGTGTATAAATGTATATGTGTGTATGTGTATAAATATATATATATATATATATATATATATATATATATATATATATATATATATATATATAGCTATAATGCTATCTAGCTCTATACACACATATATATATATATATATATATATGTATATATATATATATATATATATATATATATATATATATATATTTTATATATATATATATATATATATATATATATATATATGTATATGTACACATATAAATATACATGTTATTGGTAAAAATGTTTTCATGGTGAAGGGAAGCTTATTACATCGGTTTGAGTAGGGTTCTGTGGCTTTTTTATATTAATGATATTTAATTATTAGATTCTGTGATCTGGTTTTAGTTAGGGCTCCAAGTGGTGTGCTCCAGGAGAGGAACTTTAAATAGGGTAGA
Organism: Protopterus annectens; assembly: GCF_019279795.1. NCBI lineage: Eukaryota > Metazoa > Chordata > Ceratodontiformes > Protopteridae > Protopterus > Protopterus annectens. Next base: position 1,217,590,717 of record NC_056725.1, read on the forward strand.
ATCAGACATTGCACTACAATCCAGGTAGACATCACCTCTAAACAGACTATAAGAAACAGAATGGGATAGGAGTTTCTGATGTCTTTCTGAATAGTTTTTAATCCTAGGATTTTGCTAGTAAGGACTTGTAACTTTTCAAGTTCTTTAAGGTGGTTTGCTTGTGGGCTGAAAAATGCATGACCGTATTTAATAACAGGTGAGATGATTGACATATAAAGTGTACAGTCATTGCTCTAGAGTGATAAGACATGCATGTTAAAATTAGGCAGGGTACAGATTACGCTTTCCTGACTTTGGTGAATATATACTTTTAAAAATTCGCATCTTTATTGACACTACTGCGTTTTTTTATTTGACCATGTATTTTGTGATCATATTTTATGTAATTTCTTTACTAGTTCAAATAATTTAACTTTTACTGGTATTAAAATTTAGTCAGTACTATGGTCACAAGTGTTTAGTTTTTGTAACTTGGGCGTGTTTTACTAAAGTAATATCCAGTTTGTAGTCCTCAGCACAAATGTGGTTATGCTTAACCCATCTTTAGATGTTTTTATCTGAGAAGAATAGTCAAAAAAGAAGTGGCATCAGTCCAGACCTCTGAGGGACACCACTAGTAACCTCTACTGGATAGACATGTAGCTCCTGGTATGGCCCCAGTCTGGGGTCCCCTTTGGTTAAATGTAAAGACCTTTGGCATCCTTACCTCATGCTGTTTAACTGATTTCACAATGCTTCCAAGGAATACTAATACTTTTCATCTTTGGAATCATTATGACTTTACCCATTCATGGCCATAAATATTTAATATTCCATTGGCTTGTAACCAAAGTGGCATCATTCTTTTATCTGTTATTCCACATGCTTCACAAAACAACCAAAGCTGTGAATAATATTTGTCTTTAAAATCACTTGACCCCATGTCATAGAAGGATGAAACCTTACATTTTCTCAGATGACCCATGTTTGATTAGCATCATGAAACTGGAGGATCTGAGGTGGGTGAGGTTGAGAGAGAGTGGCTGATGCTGACTTGCCCATCCTGCATGGCAGAGGGGGCTTGGCTTGCTGTATTGTTAGTACCAGCAGTAGCGCAGGTGTATTGCCCACAGCAAGGAGCCTGGTGTGCATCTGCTGTAAGGGGTGTGCCATGTAGCCAGGAGATTTGTCTTGCACAGTAGTAAGCATGCACTTCCTGGTAACAGATAGGGCATCGCAATGGTGTAACACATAGTTGCCAGGGAACAGGGAATAAAAGCACATACAAAAATCCCCACCTTCCCAGCAGATGACAGCACATATATTGGCTCTTGACTCTTTCCTTCCAGAGGAAAATATTAAGCAAGTGGACTGTTACTGTCACCCTTGGGAGGAATGAAGGTGAATATTGGCTGCTCAAAGGAGATACTTTTTGTCTACTGAGAGGACAGAGGCTCCACCAGAATTTTAAAACAATAATTAAAAAATGACTTCAAAATCACCACGTAGTGGTTTCTCAACTGGAAAGAAAAGTGCTGAGCTTTAAAGTGCAGTTCAAAGCCTTGCTGTTCAGAGGCCTTTTGTTAGTCAAGAAGCAATGACAATAGCAGAGGACACTGGAGATTCTAGGCTCAAGTCCCAGACAAAGGTTAACATATTCTGTGATGCAAATAATACAAACACAGAAGTTTTCTTCTGAATTTTTCTTAGAATGTAATTTGACATTAAACCAGTGAGCAATTAAGCCATGGGTATTAGCAATTCAATTATGGAAAGATTTTGTCCAAAACTGACAGGCTGTACACTTAGGAATTTTGACTATTCCTTATTCATTATATGTAACAGGTCTCTGGCATAAATAGGCCTAGAATGACTATGCTGACATAAGTCCAGGCTGTTTTGACACTTCATATATATATAAATATGTGCTCCCATATTCTGGTATGTGTTAGTGAGGTATAAAAACTTTCTGTGATCATCTATATTATTTCTTTCACAGTAGGGGGACCATGTTGTCTCTCCAACCATTGCTTTTCTATGAATAAATCAAACATATGCTTCAGGGGCTGTATTAAAGCAGATTTTCTGCAGTTCTTTATATATAACTCACCTTTTCCCTTTCTTTAAGTGCTTTCCCTCAGCTAAAACGATCTTATATTTACACTTTTCATATCTTTTTATGGTTTTCATATAACTGTTATCCTTATTTTTTATTATGTCATATGTTATCATCAGTACATACGTTTTTCAACCTCTTGTAATATATTTCAGCCTCTGTCTGTGTCACCGTCAGGGATGTACAGACTGCACACTGAGCTATCATATTGCTACAGTCCTCTAATACTTACAAATATGTTTTCCTTTTTGTGGAAATGTGTTTTTATGGTTACTAATCCAATTTTATAAACTGATCTTGTACAATATTTGCATTTTTAAATTCAGCATTGCTGCTGTGCTTGGCTATTATAAAATGTAATTCCTGTATTTTATGTGATAGCCTTTCTTTGTCAGTGTTCTCTTCATGGACTTCATAACACTGCCCAGCTTTTTCTATCCGATCTTATAACACTGCACAGCTCTTTCTATCCAGTCTCATAACACTGCACATCTCTTTCAATTGTATCTGAAACCTTTGCCCAGCTCATTCTATCTTATCTGATGAAACTGCACAGCTCTTTGTATCCTATCTCATGACACTGTACAGCTCCTTCTACTGCCTCATAACACTGCACAGCTCTTTCTATCCTATATGATAACACTGCACAGCTCTTTCTAGCTTATATCATAACACGGCACAGCTCTTTCTATCCTATATCATAACCTGGCACAGCTCTTTCCATCGTATATCATAACACGGCACAGCTCTTTGTATCCTATATCATAACCTGGCACAGCTCTTTCTATCCTATATCATAACACGGCACAGCTCTTTCTATCCTATATCATAACCTGGCACAGCTCTTTCCATCCTATATCATAACACGGCGCAGCTCTTTGTATCCTATATCATAACCTGGCACAGCTCTTTCTATCTTATATCATAACCTGGCACAGCTCTTTCTATCTTACATCATAACATGGCACAGCTCTTTCTATCCTCTCATAACACTGCACAGCTCTTTCTATCCTATATCATAACCTGGCACAGCTCTTTCTATCCTCTCATAACACTGCACATCTCTTTCTATCCTATATCATAACCTGGCACAGCTCTTTCTATCCTATATCATAACCTGGCACAGCTCTTTCTATCCTCTCATAACACTGCACAGCTCTTTCTATCCTATATCATAACCTGGCACAACTCTTTGTATCCTATATCATAACCTGGCACAGCTCTTTCTATTCTATATCATAACCTGGCACAGCTCTTTCTATCCTATATCATAACCTGGCACAGCTCTTTCTATCCTATATCATAACATGGCACAACTCTTTCTATCCTATATCATAACCTGGCACAGCTCTTTGTATCCTATATCATAACCTGGCACAGCTCTTTCTATTCTATATCATAACCTGGCACAGCTCTTTCTATCCTATATCATAACCTGGCACAGCTCTTTGTATCCTATATCATAACCTGGCACAGCTCTTTCCATCCTGTATCATAACCTGGCACATCTCTTTCTATCCTATATCATAACCTGGCACAGCTCTTTCTATCCTATATCATAACATGGCACAGCTCTTTGTATCCTATATCATAACATGGCACAGCTCTTTGTATCCTATATCATAACCTGGCACAGCTCTTTCTATCCTATATCATAACCTGGCACAGCTCTTTCTGTCCTATATCATAACCTGGCACAGCTCTTTCTATCCTATATCATAACCTGGCACAGCTCTTTCTATCCTATATCATAACATGGCACAGCTCTTTCTATCCTATATCATAACCTGGCACATTTCTTTCTATCCTATATCATAACCTGGCACAGCTCTTTCTATCCTATATCATAACCTGGAACAGCTCTTTCTATCCTATATCATAACATGGCACAGCTCTTTGTATCCTATATCATAACATGGCACAGCTCTTTCTATCCTATATCATAACCTGGTACAGCTCTTTCTATCCTATATCATAACCTGGCACAGCTCTTTCTATCCTATATCAGAACCTGGCACAGCTCTTTCTATCCTATATCATAACCTGGCACAGCTCTTTCTATCCTATATCATAACCTGGCACAGCTCTTTGTATCCTATATCATAACATGGCACAGCTCTTTCTATCCTATATCATAACCTGGCACAGCTCTTTGTGTCCTATATCATAACATGGCACAGCTCTTTCTTTCCTCTCATAACACTGCATAGCTCTTTGTATCCTATATCATAACCTGGCACAGCTCTTTCTATCCTATATCATAACATGGCACAGCTCTTTGTATCCTATATCATAACCTGGCACAGCTCTTTCTATCCTATATCATAACCTGGCATAGCTCTTTCTATCCTATATCATAACCTGGCACAGCTCTTTTTATCCTATATCATAACATGGCACAGCTCTTTCTATCCTATATCATAACATGGCACAGCTCTTTCTATCGTATATCATAACCTGGAATAGCTCTTTCTATCCTATATCATAACCTGGCACAGCTCTTTCTATCCTATATCATAACTTGGCACTGCTCTTTGTATCCTATCATAACACGGCACAGCTCTTTCTATCCTATATCATAACCTGGCACAGCTCTTTCTATCCTATATCATAACATGGCACAGCTCTTTGTATCCTATATCATAACCTGGCACAGTTCTTTCTATCCTATATCATAACCTGGCACAGCTCTTTCTATCCTATCTCATAACACGGCACAGCTCTTTCTATCCTATATCATAACCTGGCACAGCTCTTTCTATCCTATATCATAACATGGCACAGCTCTTTCTGTCCTATATCATAACACGGCACAGCTCTTTCTATCCTATATCATAACCTGGCACAGCTCTTTCTGTCCTATATCATAACACGGCACAGCTCTTTCTATCCTATATCATAACCTGGCACAGCTCTTTCTATCCTATATCATAACCTGGCACAGCTCTTTCTATCCTATATCATAACCTGGCACAGCTCTTTCTATCCTATATCATAACCTGGCACGGCTCTTTCTATCCTATATCATAACCTGGCACAGCTCTTTCTATCCTATATCATAACCTGGCACAACTCTTTGTATCCTATATCATAACATGGCACAGCTCTTTCTATCCTATATCATAACCTGGCACAGCTCTTTCTATCCTATATCATAACATGGCACAGCTCTTTCTATCCTATATCATAACCTGGCACAGCTCTTTCTATCCTATATCATAACATGGCACAGCTCTTTCTATCCTATATCATAACACGGCACAGCTCTTTCTATCCTATATCATAACCTGGCACAGCTCTTTGTATCCTATATCATAACATGGCACAGCTCTTTCTATCCTATCTCACAACATTGCACAGCTCTTTCTGTCGTATCTCATAATATGGCACAGCTGTTTCTGTCTTATCTCATAAAATGGCCCAGCTGTTTCTGTCTTATCTCATAGCATTGCATGGAGCTCTTTCTATCCTATATCATAACCTGGCACAGCTCTTTCTATCCTATATCATAACATGGCACAGCTCTTTCTATCCTATATCATAACCTGGCACAGCTCTTTGTATCCTATATCATAACATGGCACAGCTCTTTCTATCCTATCTCACAACATTGCACAGCTCTTTCTGTCGTATCTCATAATATGGCACAGCTGTTTCTGTCTTATCTCATAATATGGCCCAGCTGTTTCTGTCTTATCTCATAGCATTGCATGGAGCTCTTTCTATCCTATATCATAACCTGGCACAGCTCTTTGTATCCTATATCATAACATGGCACAGCTCTTTCTATCCTATCTCACAACATTGCACAGCTCTTTCTGTCATATCTCATAATATGGCACAGCTGTTTCTGTCTTATCTCATAATATGGCCCAGCTGTTTCTGTCTTATCTCATAGCATTGCATGGAGCTCTTTCTATCCTCTCTGCTTTGATGTTTTTCACCAGGTGCTTGCATTTTGTTTTCCCTGTGTACGTCACGGTACTTAGCCTGATTCCAGGATTTTCTCCATAACTAATGATCTTAGCTGATTAGATATTATCACTCCCAATAATCTGAGCATGAGACTTCAAATACAACAGCTATCATTTTTGTATAAATGCTCCAGTCCTCTGTCCTTATGCAATGCTGATTAGTGATCTGGATTTCATAGTGCTGTCTTTAAGTAACTGCATTTTTCTAGCCTCCTGTGTACACCTCTTAAACTCTATTATTTACTCTTGCTACATACGTAAGTATGGAATATCTCATTTATCTTACAGATTTTTCCTTTTGTTCTATGAGATACACTATACTCAATGAATTTGCAGTGTATATTTGCTTATCTGGCTTGCAATGGACTATCCCATCACACTTGTACAAGTTAAGGAAAATGTTTTGTAGTGTAGGAACTACACTGTAAAATGCTTTTATGAGATTTGATTGCAAAGCGTCATGATCAGTCTTGGCTGATAGTGGCTTAGAAAATATATATTAAACAGGCAATGGGTCACACCTGATGCTGGGATTTGAAAAAATTAATGTACTGTGTGCATTTAGTGCTTTCATCCAACCATTTATTAGGACTTCATCAGAACAAACACACAGACATACATCCATCACCTTAAAAAAACAATACTAAGTCATCTGTGGAAATCATTTGAAAGCACTATCACTTTATTCTGTTTCATACTCAGAGCTGATCTCTGCCTAGCATACAAGGCAATCTCTGACCCTGCATTATTGGAAATGCTGCATATCCGTAAGTCAAATGGTACATGTGTTACTTGCTCTAAAGACCTTAAATTGGTATGTTAAATTAATAAAACTTGCTGGAGGAACAGATTTGCCTCCCAGAGGTTATCACATCTTTGGAACAGACTCCCACTTCATGTCAAACAGAGCACCTCATTGGCACTCTTCAAATGCAATCTGAACAATTGGATGGGTTTAACATAAATTCACCCCGGAGGTTCCAACTGTGTCCCTCTTGGACAGGGGCAATAGGTGCTGATCATGGAAATAAGGATAAGAACTTGGCTAGGCTTGTAAGGGCCCTAGGTCCATTAGCCTAGTAACTTCCTATGATCCTATGATCTTATGATCTGACCCAAGCACATATGTTCACATGACCTGAAGATAAATCACTTGTTTGTAAATAAATAATTAAAACAACCCAGATCAATCTAATATATTACTGTTTAGCAGCTGTGCACATAGTTAATATTAATATTTTGATTTAATCCTGGTGGCTCTGGCAAGTTCAACCTGACTGGTCACACAAGCTCTGTGTACTGTTTTTGCATTTCTCAGATGCCGTTCCTATTTTCCAAATCAGCTTTCTTTAGTACCACTCATATGAATTTTTTAAAACCCACACAATGTAGGGAATGTTTATTCAAGGCATATTTTACATCACACCCTTTTAAATGTTGTGCACACATTCATAAATCCATCCCCAAATGCTCCTTTCCCTTCTACAAACATAAAGTTCATCACGTGTGGTGCAGCAGGCAATATATATCACCATCTTAGAGCTACAGCTGCTGCATCTGGCCTCTCATCTGCATTTTGTTGTGTCACGCCTGCTAATTTTTTATATCCCGATGAGCAAATATACCAAATGCATATACCTAGGATAAAATAAGTGAGACCCTATTACTGTTATTTACTACTGACTGCTGCTCATTGGAGTAGGACAAGCACCTTCACAAAGTTCTGTCTGCACCGGTGTCTACGTCAGCAGTACAAACAATCCCAACAGTGTACCAGCAGGAAAAACAAAGCATGACAGACCTTGAGAATAACTAGGTTCATCACTGTTTTACCTAATAAACCTCTTGATATTTAAGAATGTCCCTGAAGTTTATTAGGTGGAGCATGCTATACAGCTCAAGATTTATTGTGGCTGTTATAAGATATTTCTGAGATAATCCAAACTGAATTTATTTTTTATTCCCCTTAGACCTCATGTTTACCAGCCTGACCCCCCCCAGCACCCAGTATCTACCAGCTGCTCTACAACCCCTCCCTGAAATGACTCTGTTTTTTTTTTTTTTCCGCTGGAGCAGGTCATGGATCCTAAGGGTGCCCTGAGGGCTAAGCTCATCTGTGCCTTTATCTGGGTGGGCTGTTATAACCTACCCACTTCATTTCCACATCCCCCACTCCTGTTAATTATGTCTGAGAGCAACTCCTTTCTTTGGACCATACCCCCTTCAGGTAGTGTATCAAACAGCACCCTTCCATCTTGGATGGGCATGCCCATGCCATCCCTGCTGATCTGTCAGTTGCCTGAACCACTAGTCATACCCAGGTCAAGTGGGCTGTAGTAAGGACTTTCCAAATGTAATGCTATAAGAAATTCTGGATAATGAAAATGCATTACGGCCTTAGTTAAAATGCTATAAGTAGCAGGCAAATTACTACAAATAAATAATTAAATAAATAAGTAAACAAAAAAGGGGTCTATATTACGAAAGCAAAAAACCCTATGCATGAATACCAACACATCGACCCCTATACCACGAACTGCCAAAATCCCGAATGCACTAAACAGCGAAAAAAAAATCGTCATAGTCGGCCATCCCCACCACTAGCTATATACTACCTACCCAAATAAAATAAATAAACCACATACATACACTAACCAAACTCTACTTCTAATCTAAAGTAAAGCACAAAACCCTACTTTTAATCTTACACTAAACCCCACATACACAACTAACTATGCACTATCCTTAACCCCTCCCTAACCCTAAGGTCCGTAACTATAGCACAAGTCCCCTACAGACACACCCAAACAAAACAAATAATCCATATACATACATTTAACAAAACCCTACACTAAATCTAACATACATTACTTATCTAAGCACTTACCTTAACCCGCACCCTATCCTAAACTCCGTAACTATCCAACACTTACCTTATGCAGCTAATCCACAGATCGGCCAACCATGTAAATTTGATATTTCCATTTTCGCAGTTTTCGACTTTCACTCTAAGTCCACTTCACGCTATACGGTCCGACATTTACATATTCACATAAACGTCTTTTCGCTTTCCTAATACAGACCCATAAAAAATGTACCAAACCCTGACTGAATTACCAGAATCTGTATTACCTACCAGAACCATGGCTAGGTCTATTGCTGCCCTGAAGAATACTCCAGTTAGCACCTCCTAACCATCATCAAGAGATGAGAACCTAAAAAAAGTCATCCACAGCTGAAAGCCAAAAAAAAAAGAAAAAAATCCAAGCAATGGAATATTATAGTGCCTTGCTACATTTCAAAATGTGCAGGAGCATACACACACACACACACACACACACACACACACTCACACGCACGCACACACACACACACACACACACACACACACACACACACACACACACACACACACACACACACACACACACACACACACTGCAATCAAATCCTTAAGCAGCTGCATTTGAGACTGCAGCTACTTAAATGACTGACAGTACTACTGCCAAACAGAAGCAATCACACAACTGACTCGCAGGGACTGAGTGGCACACTTCTGTAGTACTGCTGATCATGCCCCTAGCAGCTTGTGCACAGGGCAGTCACCCACTCTTTGCCTTCTATTGTCTAAGGCATCTGGGACTGATGACTGAGTCTCCAGTGATAATCAACTGTTGCTGTACATTCTGAAAATCCATGTTAGGTCATTCACCTTTCAAGTTTCCCCTTCAGTGTGAATTTATTGACATCCATTTCTTGAACACATATGTTTATGACTGTAGACCTGACTGTAAATTTGTGATCTATAAAATGATAAATAGCAGTACACACAGACACAAACACACACACACACACACACACACACACACACACACACACACACACACACACACACACACACACACACACACACACACGCGCACACACATCTCTGATAAGCTTAGTGAAAGATTGTTTCCAGCTCTGATGCCAAAAAAGAGCACCAAACCTTAAACACTGTTATCTTTTTATAGACAACATTTTCTATTGTTTCAGCAAACTGCAGCCTTAGCCAAACATTTTCAGTACGCTGCTTTGAAAAAAATGATCCTTGTCTGTCTGGTGGGGGTGGGGGTGGGGGAGGGGGTGGGGGTGGAGATCACCTTAATCGTCTATCACCTGCAGGACATGTCCCACCACTCTACTTGTTCTCCTGCTATGACAGCATTCAGCTTATGGAATTCATCTTTACATAATAAAGTTTGCAGTCAGATACTGCTCTGTTTTCCAAATCATTTATGCTGTGTTCCAGTATTTGTTTTTGTCTGCTCCTTCCTGAACATTTGTTTCCTTCAGTAGTGCAAATCCAGAAAATGAAAAAAAAAACAAAAAAACAAACTCAGATGCATTTGTTTGCATAACAGCTATGTGAACAGTCACTTTAAATGCAATATTAGCCACTGCAGGGAATAGCATATGTGACTGAAGCAGTGAAACTTTATTCTGAGGCCAGGAATATTTTCTCTTCAACTGCATCGTATCATTTATTTCTTACAGATAAATGTGATCTGAAATTGCTTTGCTGTGTGAAATATTCTATTTAAAAGATAACTAAAATAACTCCTGTCTGACCAGCTGAGGCGTATGTGAGTTTAAATGTTTAGCATTATTATTATTTCTTATTTTCCCCCAAATCAAAACTGCAAAAAATTAAAGCAAAATGTCTGTCTGCCTTTCAGATTTCATTGCATTGATTTCTGACCGATCTTCTGCTATTAATAGATAACCATATTCAGTAGAAACAGTGCAGTCATTTCTTCTTCTTTAGGGGCAGGATTCTTGACCAGATGCCACATCAGTATGCTCTTGACCATGCTTTGAATTTCATTCCTGAACAGCTTTCCTACGCACCTTAGTTTACCCAAAGAAACTGAAATTCAGAATTATTCAGCATGAGAATACCTATCTGGTGTGAATCTAATATTTTCTGATTTTTTAGTAAAGATTTTGGAAAAAGAATGCATAAAACATTTGGTGTTTTCATGAGTAATTTAAGGCCACATTATTTATTGTCAGTGGAATCAGAGGAAGTTGAAGTCTATTGAGTCTTGAGACCACTATACCTTGCATTTCTCAGCCTCGACAGTACCACGCCACTCTTTAACAGATTCCCCATGGCATCAGTGCTTTATTTTTAACATTTATCACTGTATTTCCACCTTAGCAATTATAGTTTTGGTTTTCATCCTGCTTAGGTTTTCACTTAAAGATTTATACATGCGCTCATTCATTTTATAATTTGTAATTGACACACAAACCTGATGAAGTATTCATTTGATGCAAAAGCGATTAATTATTTGTTAAAAGTGGTTTAGTTTATATTTATTAATATTTATTCTGATAGATGTCTAGTGGTAAAACTTTTTGTTAGTTAGCTAATCATTTTGTTAGCTAGTTTCTTAATTAATATAGTTTGGATTATTTGGTTAGCCTATATAAAGTGTTAATAAGCTGGTCTTATATTGTAATTTGTCCCTAAATTTCTAGATTCAGTTTTAGGTAGCACAGTCTCTGATTACATTATGGTGCTAAGAGGGAAGGGTGACTTGGTTAAAGGAATGAATGTAATGCCTTTATTGCTCTTAACAGAACCACCCTCTGTATCCATTTCCTTGCTCCAAATACCCTGATTATATATAAATAAGGAATGTTTCTGATGCTAAACCCCAGTGTGAATTTATGCTTTCCCATTCAGTTGTCCACGTTACACTTAAATAGAATCATTGAGGAACTTTGTTTAACATGAATTGGGAGTTTGTTCCAGAGCAATGGCAGCCTGTGGGCATAGCTCTCAACCTCTTAAGAGGCCAATGTGGAACACACAACCTAACAATGTGTGACAAACAGACAAAATGTGGAACACCCTATTTTCGTACTACATGAAAATGTGCCATTTCCATGGCACCTGGTTGAAGTGGGCTTTCAAACAAAAGCATGAAGTTCAAGTACATAGCCAAAAATTAACACTATACATTTCTAAAAATTCTTTAAAAACACAACTTGTAATTTAAATCAAACTTGTTTATAATGTTCAATACCATAAATAATCAAATGCAAAACAGAACTACCAGAGAGTATCAAACTAAAATCAAAATTACTAGTATACAGAATCAAAGTAAAACTGCCCATAAATACCATTTCCTACAATATTGCATTGCTCTAAATGTCTGCTAAACACTACCCTGCTATGTGTTTCACACTGCAAACAATTCTACATCTGTACATTGCACTATATATATGGATATATGTATTTAATGTACTTTAGATGCACACTCCTTATTGTATGCTGCTGTATATAACTGGTCAAGAATATATCACAAAATAGCACCCCTAAAACTTCAAATGTATTCACCTGTGCATTAAGAGAAAAAACTGCTACTCTGTAGATCAACTGAAATGAAATTCTGCATAACTAAAACAGTCAGTCTGTTGCAACACTGTTTACCAAAATACTTGCAATATTGTACCACAGCACATCTAATTACACATCCACAACCACAAATAGTAGTGATGACCTCAGTATTTAGAAAATGCAGCATTATGAAATGTAACAAAAGGACAGATTTAGAAGCAGAACAGTAAACTCAAAACAAAATGCAACAGCAATTTGCTACTGTAATGTGTTCAAAAACATTGATGGAACAGGTTTTTGCATCAGCCTACATTTAATGAACAATGAAACTGCAAAGCATGAAACTCTAATGCTGGGCATTACTAACATGCTGCAACCCTCAATGATTCATCAAGGAAGAAGTCTTTTGCATCCACCTACATTGTATGACTCTTACAACACCGCACCACAAATCCTATAAAAGTAAACACAACAAACAGATTTTGCATAAAGATATATATATATATATATATATATATATATATATATATATATATATATATATATAATCTTAACAATAACCAGCATAAATCTCCAGTTTTGTATTAATGACCATAATCAAATTCAAAATAGTAGAACAGACTTGGCAAAAACCTAGATTTCATTTCCTTCTAGTAAGACAAAGTATAAAATTGGTGTCTACCATTCCCCACCCATTATAACCTGCATCAACTCACCAAGAAAAAAAGGTTGGCAAGGAAGCTGTAAACGCCACTAACTCTGGTTAAAAAAAAAAACAAAAGGAAGGCAGGCAAACTCCACAAAACCTCCGAACCAGCTCAGCAGAAGTGCCACCATCCCGATGTCATAACTACGCTCCAGTTCTCCTCACTTCTCTAGCAAATGAAGCATGTTCCAAAAGTAAACTAAATAATACGTTTTTCTACTATAACTGTTTTTCAAGGTTTCGCAATGGCATGAAACCCCATTGTGATGTTGCTATTGGCTGTGTTAAGGGAAAGTCCTGTAGTGATTGGCCAATTTCTTTCTTACCTCATTGGCTTGCTTTACCTAGAAAATATCTCTTGATTGGCTCATATACCTCAATGCCGATTAGCTCTATTTGCGGTATACGAGCTCACAAACTGGAGCCATCACTGTTCAGTGTGGAACAGCAGAAAAGCACCTAAGAGAGCCTTTAAATGTGGAGCGTTCTGCATAATTCAGAGCACTTGACTGTTCAGCCTCTGGGAGACATATCTGTCTCTCCAACAAGTTCTCTTTATGTTGCAGGCTAAGTTAAGGTCTCGAGAGAGATCGAGTCTTGTCCCATTAGATTTGCGAATGTGCAGCATTTCCATTAAGGCAGGGTCCAAGACTGCTCTGTAGGCCAGGCACAAGTCACTTCTAAGCAGTCTGTATGATACAGAGTATAGTGACAGTACCTTCAGTCTGTCCATGTAGATCACATGATGAAGGCCTTAAATTTTCTTGGTGAGAAACCTCTGAGGTCTCTCCTGGTGCTGCAAGTGTCTGGTAAGGTACATACAGAAGGACGCATTGTACTCTAATATTAGTATGACGAGGGACAAGTACAGAGGAGTTATCACTGCTTTTGTTTTGGATGCTTTTCCTTTACTTATGAGATGGACAACATAGAATGCCTTCCTCACCACTGTGGACACATGATGATTGAGGTTAAGGCTGCTATCAACGTGCATTCCCAAGTCTGTCATCACTGTGTTTGAACTTAGGTGGGTATCATTAATGTTATAATTTGCTGGGACTTCTCTTTTACTGAATGGGATGATAATGCATTTTTTGCATTACGTTTGAGTCTGTGGCTTTGGCACCAGTCATTTTACTGTGTAAGCCCTTTTTGTAGTACAGTGACATAGTTTTAGGTTTCAATGATGGCACCCAGCTGGCAATCATCAGTAAACTTGGTAAGCCACAGGCCATCTAGTTTTGCCTGAACTTCTGAGAAATAGATTCAAACGGAAGTGGACTCAGCACAGATCCTTGTGGAATACCACTAGTAACAGGTCTGCTGATAGAGGTGGCATTCCCTACTTTAACTGTATGCATTCTGTCAGTGAGTCAGTTGGCTACCCATCTAATGCCATATAGGTATATCCTCAGGTAGGTATGTTTATCAGTAATGCCTGAGTGGGGGATAGTGTCAAAGTCCTTGGCTAAGTCAAGATAGGCAGTATGCACTGTTTTTTTTTCATTCAAGGCTGTGGTGACATTTTCAAAAAAGTCCACCAGGTTTAACAAGCATACCTCCAGGAGAAAACGTACTAATTCTAGAAGATCTTCTCTCCTGGTTATCTAAAAACATCTCCAGTGAAACAATTATCATGGATGATGTCAACATTAACTGCAAAATGTAATCACAGTTTCCCCAGCAAACTGCATTACACAACTCATCAACAGTCCCACCAGAATGCAAAACAACAATAACCTAGAAGCTACCCTAGGCTGGATCCTGGTCACTGATCCCCCACAAATATTCTAATTCCAGTACCCATCCTAATATCTTGAGTGACCATCTTCCCACCTATACATACAGGACAACCCATCAAGTATTCAAATCCCACACCTACAAAACATCCAGAGACCTAACAAACTTCAAACAGCGACTATTTAATAACATTCTAAAAAACAGCAACTGGTCCCCACTAAAAAATAAACCACTAGAAAATGCCACAAACCACTTCAGTAAACTGTTTCTAGATATCCTTAACAGCTTAGACCATCTTCGTTAAAAAAGAACAAAAACTAACCAAGTACCCTGGCACCAAACAAATACTAAAAACTAGAGATTCAGCCTGGAAAGATTCACATAAGAATAAAAATGACACAATTTACTAAACTATAAGTAACTATGTAACAAAGCAAAAAAAAAAAACTAGTAATTCACACAAGAAAAAGTATTTCTCCCAACAAATGACCAACCCTAAAAGTAACACAAAAACATTCTGGAAAACCATCTCTGCATTCCTTACCCCAGGATCCAAGCAAAACCCATCTCCTGGAAGAAATTCACCATTACCCCACTACACAAAGGAGGAAAATCCAATGAACTAACAAATTATTAACCCATCTCTATTCTCCCTCCTCCACAGCCCTCCCAACAATGGGTTGCTAGTTACCTAACTAATAGACAACAACATGTAAAATGGTAAAGTAGTTTCTCTCAATACCAGGTTAACAAAACTGGAGTGTACAAGGACCAGTGCACTTTAAACATTTTTTACCTTTCAGATATAACATTTTTTCTATATTGATGCTCTTTGATATTGTACCAGTGCTAGATAACAATAACAACTACTACTCCATGCAACTATGCTGTTACAAGGTTCTGCTGTATTAGGTTCATAGGTTCATAGGTTCATAGGTTGGTACTAGGCTATCGGCCCTAGGGCCTATACAAGCCTAGCCATAACAATTCCCTGGCTATTTCTTCCCATAATATTTACTTCCCTGGACCCCTGTCTAGCAGGGCGACTGACTTGATCCCTGGGGTGAATTTCCTTTGTCCCATCCAATTGTCAAGGTTTCTTTTGAAGAGGGCCAAAGAGGTGCTCTGTTTGACATGTATGGGCAGTCTATTCCAGAGTCTGGGGAGTCTCTGGGTCAGGAACCTATCCCTCCAGCATGTTTTGTTTATTGTGATGACAAGGTTTAGATCCCTGGAGCGTGTGGCTCTGAAGGACTGGGATTTCTTTAAGTGTAGCATGTCCAGCAGCTCTGGGTTTGACATGGCCTTGTATGTTAAGCAGAGATCACCTCTGAGTAGATGATATGTCACAGAGTATAGCTGGAGTTTTTTAAGGTGGTCAGAGTAGGGCATCTGCTTTAGGCCTGTGATTCTTTTAGTGATGTATTTCTGTGGCCTTTCCAGTTGTTGCAGATGTCTTGAGAGGTACATACCAAATGAGACGTTGTATTCTATAATGGGTCTAATGAGGGATGAGTACAGTGGGACAATGACCTCCTTTTTTCTGGATGAAAAGGCCTTAGTGATGAGGTGTGCCACATAGAAGGATTTCCTGACTGTTGTTGCGATGTGTTTATCGAAGGTGAGACCATTTTCCACCTATGTCCCTAAGTCTCTTATCAAACTTTCGGTGTTTAGTGTACTGCCACCTATATGGTAATTCACGGGTACATGTTTTTTCCCAAAGGGGATAAGTATACGTTTCTTGGCATTGAGCTTGAGCCCATGGCTCTGGCACCAAGCATCTGTTTCTGTAAGGCCCTTTTGTAGAGTATCCACATAATTTGGGGATTCAATAATGGCTCCCAGTTTGCAGTCATCTGCAAACTTTGTTAGCCAGAGTCCCTTAGTGTTGGCCTGTACTTCAGAGAAGTAGATGCCAAACAAGAGTGGTCCCAGGACTGAACCCCGAGGTACTCCACATGTTACTTGTCTGGAGCTGGATTTGGAGTCGGCTACTTTTACAGTGTGGGTTCTATCAGTAAGCCAGTTAGCAACCCATTGGGTGATGTAGGGATTAATGCCCAGCTTAGTAAGTTTATCTATGATTCCAGAGTGGAGGATGGTGTCAAAGGCCTTGGCAAGGCCTAGATAGGCTGTGTGGACAACCTTACCCTTGTCCATGGCTCTTGAGACTGATTCAAAGAAGTCAATCAGGTTCAGGAGACAAGATCGGCCCTTCACGAACCCAAACTGGGTGGGGTCCAGTGTTTGAAGGTTGCCAATGTCTTTGTTTATAAGTTCCATGATAATACGCTCCATGGCTTTGCAGATAAGGCTCGTCAGACTGATGGGATGGTAGTTTCTGGGATCCAAGCTGGATCCCCCCTTGTGGAGTGGGATAACTGTAGCTCTGTGCCACTCAATGGGCATGAAACCTGAGGTGAGGCTATGATTAAACATTACACTTAGTTGAGGTGCCAGTTCATATTGTAGCTCATGTAGTACACAGCCCAGGATGTCATCTGGTCCCATGGATGCTGTATTCTTAACTTTGGAGAGTGCATTTTTTACCTGTGTGGCCATTATTACCAGAATTTGGCAATCTTCCGGTATTGAGATGGGCCATTTAGGGGGTGAGAGGGGGGTGAAGTTGGCACTGAATCGATCTGCCAGGATATTGGCAATATCTTTGGGATCAGTATATTTACTGCCATTCTGTTTTAGCTCAGAGCAGATCTGAGCATTGCCATTTAGATTCTTGACATAGTTATAGAATGCCTTGTGGTTGTCTTTGGAATCTTTAGCAATTTTATTTTTGTAACTAGCTTTGGAGGATTTTATGAGGGATCTCAGTTTCTTACTGAGGCTGGTAAGGGAGTTTTTTGCATCCTGGGATTTTCCTCTTTTCTGCAACAGTTTCTTCCTTTTGTTGTAAAGTTTGTTTATGGCAGGGGACCACCAGATTGGCTTCCTTTTTTTGGAGGAGAGCATCTTGGTTCTATTTGGGATGGCACGATTCATGCACGAGTGGATGTGCTCGTACAGTGCCTTAGTGTAGGATTCAGCAATTGAACTTTCAGTTCCCGTCTGCATGGGTGTCATGAAGTTTGTCACTTCTGACTTGAGTAGCATGAAGTTGGCTTTGGAGAAGTTTTTTATGAAGGTTTCCTTACTGGGGGGTGGGGGTGGGATGCGGATGTTAAGGGTGATTAGCTTATGGTCAGACCTGACTAACAAGGGGGTGACCATAGGTGTGGAGCATCGATTTCCCATGTTGGTAATGACCAGGTCTAGGATATTGGAGCCCCTGGTGGGACTATGGATTAGTTGGGCAAAGGTGTTGGCACATGACTAGTTTTTCCAGTTAATGGCAGGGTAGTTAAAATCACCCAGTATTAAGGTGTTTGGTTCTATCTTAATATTTTCCAGTATGTTTAGAAAGGTGTAGTGAGAATTTTGGGGTATGGTGGGGGATCTGTAGCAAGCTACAATTTGGATTGCAGTCTTACCTAGTGTTAGTTGCACCTGGAGAATTTCAGACGCATTGTGTTGGGCAACTAGCCTGGTGGTGTGAATATCCTTGGTGAATATTGACACTCCTCCACCTTTAGTGTTTTGGTCCTGGTTTGGTGGCCGAAAAGTGTGGTAAGAGTTGTAGCCTGGTATTGCAGGGGTGCTCTCTGGAGCCTTGAACCAGGTCTCAGTTACTGCACAGATATCGATGTTCTCCATTTTTAGAAATGCCTTGAGAGAGTGCATTTTGAGGTTTAGACTTATAGCATTACCTTCAGATTTTGCATGCTTGTACCTGTTATGGTGGTGGTTTTGTCCTTTGAACTTTGCCTAAAAAAGGCACTATAGGGGTGGCAAGAGCCTTAGCCAGTAACCTGAATCCCAGGAGTGACAGGTGCAGACCATCTCTGGCAAAGCATCCTGGTCTGTCAATCATGTCGTCCCAGGCAGACAGATACTGGATCCCCTTTGAATGACACCAGAAACTTAGCCAATTGTTAAAGTCAATAATTTTGTCCTTATATTGTGGTACCATTCTGGGCCAAGGCAGGATAGTACTCAGGGCTAGGGTCATACCTGCCTAGGCCACATGATCCGAGAGCTCTTCCATGTCTCTTTTCGTGTAGTCCATGGAGGTACGTCTCAAGTCATTCACTCCAACATGGACAATAACAGAGTCATATTTGTACTTGTTGTGGAGTGACTTGAGTGTATGCGTTATGTGGCAGATCCTGGCACCCAACAGGCAGCTGACTGTAATTTTCTCTTTGTTCAACCTGGTTAGTGGGACATCAGTGCGCCGGACTATAGAGTCACCTATGACTAAAGTGTTAGGTACATTGTCTTGTCTTAGGGGCTGTTGCTGGGTGGCACACTGGTGGTGTGAACTATGTGACACTTTGGTTGTGATTGGTGTTTGTTTGCGTTTCAGCTTCAGAGGTCCTTGTTGCTTGGGCAGGTTACAGTTAAGGGCCTCTGCATATGTGGATTTAGTGTTGCTATATGTGGGTGTTGGTGGTGTGGGTTTAGAAGGGCTATGTGTTGCTTGAGGTGTAGTGTGGGTGTTAACCTTCTCCTCTTGACTGTCTAGCATAATCTTGGGTGGTGAGAGCTTTGCTTCCATTTTGGCTATGTACGTGCATCTCTCACAGGTTGTAGTGTTGGGTGGTAGGAGGAGAGGGTTGTCTGTGTACATGAGGCAATTGCTGCATTGCCCCAGTATGCCCAGATTCACCAGGTGGACAGGCGAAATCACCGGAAGCTGACCCTTGGACATGCCTGGTTTGGTGCTTTTTTTTTTTTTTGTAAAGTACAGGAGCTGTTTTCCCTTACCTTAGCAAGGTACTTTGCAATTATAGGCTGTTTAGTGCCTACTATTAATTTCTCCTTATTAACAAGGAGAGTTGAGTGCTTGTATCAGTTTAAGGCTTCCTAGTGCTTTCCAGCAGGTATTAGAGCAAGTGCTAGTCACAGGGATGCTTAAAGGTAAGATGAAAAAAAAATGCACACTGCAAGATGTGAAAGTAGGTAACAGGTTTTACCTGTTTAAAAAGTTAAGGTTTAGTGAAGAGTTACTATTTTTAAAACAGCAAGATGGATTGAAAGGGGTGGTCACTTTTGTATTCTGGTACTAAGGAATACAGTAGGATGGCCAATAAATTTAAATAGTTGAAGTGGAGGGATTTCAAAAATGATGATTTTGTGATTACTCACACAAGCCAGTGAAAGCAGAGAGGAAATGAGATATATGATCAGCTTAACATAAGAGGCAGGCAACTAGAAAGACAGTGGTATTTAAGAACACGACAGTGACAGGGTGGGAGAGTGGGAAACAAATTTCTGCCTGACTCAGAAGAGACAGAGCTGTGGTCTCTTTTGAAGTGTTAATATGCTGTTAAAGCAGAATGCAAGTAAAACACAAGGTAAAGAAAACAAACCGCAGTATTCAAAATATAAAAAGGCAATAAAGTAATACAAAATACAAAAAATAAAAGCAAACTAACCTGTCTCTATTAACTTGACCAACTTTATCTATTTTTTAATTGTTTAATTGTTAAAGTGTAATTAATTGTTAATTATTAAAGTGTAAGCATTTCATTATTGTTGAAGATTTTCTCCCAGGCCCTCCACTCAAATGGGTTCCTGACCCAGTCGGACTTTCTAGTCAAAAAATATCAATAAATAAATGAATAAATAAATGATTTGCCTTTAATGAAACCAAATTGGATTGGGTTAAGAGTTTGAAGATCTCCTATATCCTTGTTGATTAGGTCCATGATGATTCTTTCCATGGCCTTACAGATAAGGCTGGTTAGGTTTAGGGGGTCTATAATTCCCAGGGTCAGTTTAGGGATTGTCTTTGAGCAAAAGGATCACAGTTTCAGTTTTCCATTCAGGTAGGACAAAGCCAGTACTTAGACTGTGGTTGGTACTTAGACTGTGGTTGAAGTGAGTACCCAATGCTTCTGCCAGCTCCTGTTTTAGACCATTTAGTAAGCAGCCTGGGATGTTGTCCAGTCCCATAGTGGCTGTGTTTTTTAGCCTTGGAGAGGGCAGTTATGACTTGCTCATCAGAGATACTAGGTGGAGGACTGGTGATGGGTAGATTTCGTAGTATGATTTGTGGGGAAAGTGGAGTGACATTTTCCCTGAACCTGTTTCCTATCCGGTTGGCAATTTTCACAGGTTCTGCTTAGCCTTCCCTTTAAGATTTCAGATGTAGGTATAGAATGCCTTGTGATTATCCTTAGCTAGGAATGCTAATTTGGTTTTGTAGCTAGCTTTGGAGGACTTAGCATGATGTCTAATTTGCTTATTCAAGTTGTGAAGGGTGTCTTCTCTCTCTTGTTATTAGTCAGCAGTTTCTTTCTCTTGTTGTATAAACTATTCATGCTGGACGTCCACCAGGGTGTGTTTTTTTCATGCGGATCCTGGTTTAATCTGTTCAAGTATGGCTGAGTCTGTACACTTGTATAGGTGTTTATACAAGGTATTAGTGTACTCCTCAATATGGGAGACACTGCAGTCAGTGGTGAGTGGGGGGGGGTTTGACTATTTATGCCATCGCGTAGGAACCTATAGTTTGCTTTGGAGAAATGTTTTAACCTTTTTTTCTCAGGGGAGGCAGTTGTGACTGTTACTTCAAACAAAACAGATTTGTGATCTGACCTTATCAGGGAGGGCCCCACACATGGGGTGGTGCAGCAATCTCTCATGTTGGTGAGCACTAGGTCAAGGATATTTGAGCCCCTTCTGGGAGTGCCAACTATCTCTTCCAGAGAATTTGTGTTAACAAAGCCCAGGAACCTTAGGCTGAGTGTATTAGTGCTAGTATACGTTGCCCAGTTGATGGATGGATGGTTAAAGTCACCCATGACTAGGGTGTTTGGCTATATTTTGAGTGACTCAAGTAGGTCCAGGTAGGCAGTGTGGTTTACCTGCTTTATGGTGGGGGACCTATAGCTAACAATGATGTGGAGGGGGGGGTCTTCCTAAAATTTGCTGGGCTTGGATTAGCTCTAGGAAGTCATGCTGTTTAACCAGTATTGAGGCGTATTTGTCTTTGATGAAGATGGATACACCTCCCGCTTTGGTTCTATCATGTTCATTTTGCGGTCTGAAGGTGTGGAAGGCATTGCAGCCTTGTATGGCCGAGGTACTCTCTGAGGCCTTAAATCATGTCTCTGACACTGCACAGACATCTAGGTCTTCTAAAGTAAGGAGTGCTTACAGTGAGTGCAGATTCTGATTTAGAATTCTAGCATTAAGCAGCATAATCTTGAGTTTGTCTCTAGAAGATGTTTTTATGTCTGGAATTTTGTTCTTATGACATTGCCTAAAAAAGGCACTATGGGGGAGGCAAGTACCTTAGCCAGTAACCAAAACCCAAGAAGTGACAGGTGAAGACTATCTCTGGCAAAGCAGCGTGGACTTGCAACCATGTCACCACAGGCTGACAGATACTGGATCCCCCTGGACTGACACCAGAAGCTAAGCCAATTACTAAAATCAATAATTTTTTATTTCTAATTAGGCATTATCCTGGGTGAAGGTAGAATGCTGCTTAGGGCTAGCAACATACCTGCCTGGGACACATAATCTGTGGGCTCAGTCATGTCTCTGTTCATATAGTCCATTGAGGTACATCTTAGGTCATTCACTCCAACATGGACTATGACAGAGTCATAACAATATTTGTTGCTGAGAGACTTGAGTGCATGTGTGATTTGGTGGATTCTGGCACCTGACGAGCAGCTGACAGTGATCTTCTCCTTGTCCAGCTTGGATGGTGGGGCAACTGAGTATCTCACTATGGAGTCATCTATGACCAAGACATTTGGTTTTGAGGTATTTTGCCATAGGGGTTTATTGGGTGAGACACTGATGTGTGTGTTTATATGTGTATTGGATGCTGTTGGGACTGCATTGTGTATGCATGGTTTGTGTTCAAGAAGTCTCTATTCTTTTGGTATACTTCTATTGAGTACCTCGGGTTTCTGTGCTTTGTTGTTGGTTTGTAGAAGATGTAAAGTGCGTGTGCTGACAAACCAATTTGTTATCTGATTTGCTGTTTTGTCACAGAGAGAGAGAGAGAGAGAGATCATTGATTCCAGATTTATAGTATAGATACATCTCTCACATATTGTATTAGTATGTTTTAGGAGTAATGGGTTGTCAGTATATATGAGGCAGTTGCTACATTGCCTCAGGATACCCATGTCCATCAGGATGGCTAGAGAAACAGGGGAAACTCTTGGTCCATTATGTCAGGTTTGTTCTGTAGTAAGTAGTGGGGAGAGGGCTGGAAGGAACTGGCTCTGATGAGGGAATAGTAGAATCAACTAAACTATGGAGGTTTGGGAATAGGTGCCTGTGTCAACACCCTAAAGAAATGCAGAGCTGAGTTGCTGTCCAGGCAGCAGTGCACAGTTGTGTAGTGCACAGACAAAAAGGGAAGCCTAGGATGGTTCACAAGCTGCTATTTAGGGAAAATTTACTTTATAAGTCTTTGTGTCTATACCCGGCATTTACTAACCCCCACTGCTCAGTGCACTGCTTAGTTAAGCAATTTTCAAACAAGCTGACCATTGTAAATGCTCAATACTGAGCTTTATTCCAAGAATTCTCAATTCAGATGGGTCCTTTGCTACACTCTTCTGACACAAGGGTGCAGAGGGCCCTCTTATTGTAAGATGGCTGTTTTTTGTGCTCAGTTAATTCCAGGCAGTCTAGGTTCAGCAAATCTGAATGTAGCCTATGCTATAAAACACACAAGTACTAGAAAATACAAAGTGCAGTCTCAAACAGCAATAAGTTGAAATAGTGACACAGCAAAACAGTTTAAAACAGCAAAAATGGTTAAAAGTAGGTGGCAATATAGTAATACACAGTTTAAATGTGTCAGCAAATCTGAATCTAGCCCTTGCTATAAAATACATAAGTACTAGAAAATACAAAGTGCAGGAAAAACAGCCTCAAACAGCAAACAGTTGAAACAGTGAAACAGCAGTTTCAGTAAAGGATATTCCACTTTTAACTCAGCTGTGGACTACCTGCCATTCTCTATTTCATTATTTTGTAGTACGTATTTTACAGCTCGATTTTTATTAATGAACTAGGTGCTTAACATCATTCAGGAAATGAGCATCATACCCTCCACAGTGTGACGTTTCTCCATTGAAGGATATCCTGAAAGCTGTTGCTACACGGTGGACAAAGGAGAGAGAATTATCAGACAAGATTACCAGATTTATAACTACATTTTAATTTCAAAGTAGAGTATTGCCAATGATGTATGTTAGGGGGATAGTTTGTTTGCCAAGTATGACTATGTTACATTTCTTAGCGTTGAATTTTGGCCCATTTTCAATACACTAGGCATTTAAATGTGTAAATTCCTGCTGGAGGGTTTCTGTGTCAAGAGGAGAAGATTTGAGAATGACTCCCAGTTTGCAGTCTTCAGCAAAATTAGTTAGCCATAGATCTTTGTTTTTAGTCTGCATGTGGGTCAGTAAAGTAAATACCAAACATAAATGGTCCCAGCATTAAGCTCACTGTTCATTCACCCTCTTATTCTATGATGCTTCCCCACATCATGTGGGCTCTGTCTTTTAGACAGTTTGTTAATCATTTTACCACGAGGACCTATTTGTAATTAACTTAGTTTATTAATTATGCTGGCATGTGTGAAACTGTCAAATGCAATATCCTGATGAAAGTAAGCTGTGTGTACAGAATGACTGGTATCCACAGCTTGAGTTATCTTTTTAAAGACGGTAACCAGGTTCATTAGACAGGATCTACCATTTGCAACTGGCATTTCAGTTCAGCTCTGTAATATTTTAATGCTTTAATTATATTATTCCTGCTGAAACATAATCAGCAACATTATAACTTCTAATGCATAAAGCTCAGATAGAATTTCTCTTCAAAACAGAATAAACCATCTTACAAAGAATTTGAGGTTACTGAGATCTCTCTTACTTTACTTCAATGGCTCCCCCTGATTAAGGAATCAGACTCAGCAGATGAGCGTCACTACCTGTAACTTAGTTTAGGCTTTTGACACAAGTGTACTCTTGGGAGAAAAAAACGCTATGTGCTATAGCATTCTGACTGCAGCTGATAAAGATGTACAGTATACTTTTTTGCATCAAAATACTAACCAAACTGATCTTTAAATCAGAAACTGGTACCTTAGCCTCCTTAAATAAAAACATAGGTGAGTAAAAATATTAGTGCAACTCACAAATCTTAAAATAGAGTGATGGATCACTTTTCCTGTTTTACAACCTGAATGTATTGTCAAATTATCATCTAAACAAAGCAACAACATTTTTTCTTGATACAGTGTTTTTCAATTTATCATCTATTTCTCAGCTGAGTATACTTGTGTCAGATTCCTTAAGCCAGATCTTCTTGACTTTTCAATGTGATTATTACAATTTAATAAAATGTCAGTTTCAGTTGCCATGTCACTTATACTCTTGGTCTATTTTATATGCCCCATGGCTGATTGTATTAAGCAATCAGTGGGATGTTGAGTAAGTTTTATTTAATTTTAAACTTCTCTGATTTAGAAAATTGTCCACTGTTATCATCATTTCTCTTTATCTTCATCCCACTATATCTTGCCAGGGTCTCTGCACTTACTGCCCCCCATTGTTCATCATAATAGTTGTAATCTCTTCTTTTTATAGGACCACAAATAAGTGGCTCTTGTAGTAGGACAATACACTGAACTAAGCCTGGTGGAGTTTTAGTATAATCATATTTCAACTAGCATTTCGGTTCAAATATGTGATATGGCTATGATTTAATATCTAGACCTCAGAAATTTAGCATGCAGTCTGTTTGACATCACTACATACATAACCTGCAACAGATGGCTAAAACAATTCTGCAGTTGCTATGTAAAATCATCTCTTAGCAGGGAATTGAACTACAAAATCATTTACATACAGGAATTGCATTTATTGCAGAAATGTAAAATTAATACAATTAAGACATAATTCTATAAAATAGTAACTTTGTGAGAGTCTCACTGAGTGTACTCAAAAGCAGATGCTCCTTATTGCTGCTAGAAGAAAGATTGAGAGTCACACATTACTGGTGACGGTAGACTGAGAGCCACACATTACTGGTGATGATAGACTGAGTTTCACATTACTGGTGATGGTATAATGAGAGCCACACATTACTGGTGAAGACAGAGTGAGAGCCACACACTACTGGTGATGATAGACCGAGAGAGTACAGTTGTGTACTCTTACCATAAATGTTGATGTTCGAGTGTGTTTACTGTTGCAGTCATCACATTTGGGTTATCTGCCTACAGGTAGCCCCCAGCCGGCCTGAATACCAGAGTCTTGGGATTTCTGCATTGGATGCCGTTGCTTCTTCCATGACGTCAGGTCATCAGGGGTATAAAACATGCAGCCGACGCCATTACATCAGTTTTTCTTGCCCCAGATGTCGGGTGCCTCAAAATGGGAAGCAATTACATGGTATGTAATACCCCCAGCAAAAAACAAATACCAATGATATAAGATATGCCAGACAAAAAGGATAGGAAATAAATCAAGAGAAGTCGGGGGGCTGGAGGGAGGGTAACCAGGACTGCAACAGTGAATACACTCAAACATCTACATTTATGGTAAGTGTACACAACTGTACTATGTTCTTCATGTTTCACTGTTGCAGTCATCGCATTTGGGTTGATTCCCAAAGCTAAGGAAGGGTGGCGGTAGTTATGAAGCATTAGGGCTGGCAATCAGGCCCTGTAAGACTGCTATGGCAAATACAGCTCTGGATTTAGAAAATATAGGCAAGTGGTAGTGCTTGGTGAAAGTGTGTACAGAGCTCCAGGTTGCAGCTTCCAGGATGTCCCTGGTAGGGACTCCCCTGAGAAATGCTGTAGAGGTAGATGTAGCCCTAGTGGAATGAGTTCTGATCCCCTGTGGGGTGGGTTTCCCATGGTGCTTGTAGCAGAAATGGATGCAGTGTGCTATCCATTTAGAAATGGTTTGCTTTGAAATGGCCTTGCCCTCTGCCCCTGCAGCAAAGCTGACTAGCAGCTGGTCAGATTTTCTGAGAGGTTTAGTCCTGTCCAGATAGAACCTAAGCTGCCTTTGCACGTCCAGAGAATGCAGGATCCTTTCCCTTTTATTCTGAGGATTAGGAAAAAATGGTTTGCAAATGAATGGACTGGTTTAAAGCCACACTAGACACCACCTTGGGCATAAAAGATGGGTTAGTCCTGAGGGAAACCCTGTCTGCATGGAAGATAATGAAGGGTTCCACTGCCATAAGGGCCTGCAATTCAGACACTCTTCTTGCTGAAGTGATGGCTAGAAGTAAAGCTGTTTTCCACGAGAGGAATTTTAACTCTGCTGTGGCTGCAGGTTCAAAGGGCAGAAGTGTGAGCTTTTCTAGTACAAAGGTAAGGTCCCAGGCTGTAGTGGGAGCTCTCCTGGGGGTTCTTAAATCTTTGGCTCCTCTCAGGAACTGTTTTACCAGGGGATGAAAGAAGAGGGGTGGCTCAGTATTATAATGAGCTGAGATGGCAGAGGCATGGATCTTAATTGATTGAAGAGAAGGATAGGCCTTTGTGGAGCATTTCTCTTAAGTAATCTCGTATATGAGGTAAGCTGGGCACAGTTGTACCCATTCCCTGAGACTGGCTCCAGGAACAGTATCTTTTCCATTTTTCCGAATAGGATTTTCTAGTACCAGGCCTCCTTGCCTCAAGAATGACATCCAGCACCTGCTTACTGAGGTTTGCTGGTGTTGAATTCAGGGGATTAGCCAGGCTGCAAGGTTCAGGGACTGTAGCTGAGGGTGCAGAATCTGACCTGCCTGCTGGGCATGTGGAATTAGTAGAATGCAAGAGGCAATGAACCCTAGGGCTTGCAGTATTTTTCTTGCAGATAGCCGGGTTTTGGTGGCCAGTAGATTGTAATAGCTTGTCAAATAAATTTGTTTCTCTGGAGTGAGGAATGCCATCTAGGAAGTTGTGTTCAAGCTTGCTCCCAGGAATATAGTCTGTTGGCTGGGTGCCAGTTGTAATTTCTTTTCATTGATGGTGTTCCCCAGTGAAGTGAGAAGTCACTTTACAAATGGCAGGTGGTGAAGTAGCAATTCCTGACTGTCCGCCTGAATCAGGCAATCATCCAAGTATGGGTAAATTTGAATTCTTTTCTGCCTGCAATATGCAATGGCTGGAGACAGGCACTTTGTGAATACCCTGGGCACAGTAGATAAGCCAAAGGAAAGTGCAGAGAACTGATAGTGCATAGACCCTGCTCTGAAGTGTAGGTATTTTCTGCAAGATTCCCTTATGGGAATGTGCAGATAAGCTTCTTTTAAATCTAGGGTTGCTAGCCAGGAGTCCTTGGCTAGCATAGGAAGCAGCTGTTGGAGAGTTAACATTTTGAATTTTGGAGGCACCAAAAAGGTGTTGAGAATAGACAGATCCAGGATAGGACACCAAGAGTTTTCTTTTCTGGGGACCAGAAACAGTCTGAAGTAAAAACCTTGTCCCCTTTGTTCTGCTGGGACAGGTTGAATAGCCTTGATACTGAGAAGAGAAAGTACTTGCTGTTGGGCCTCTGCCCACTGGTTTGGTGGTAGGTCTGGCTATCTGCTTATGGATGGGAGTGAGTGGAATTGGAATCTGTATCCCTGGGAAACAATGTTTAAGACCCATTTGTCTTGGGTAATGTATTGCCAATTTTTGGCATGCAGTGCAAGTTTTTCTCCTAAAGGTGCAAGTACTTGGGCAAGGCTTGGAAGAGTTAAGGATAAGTCATTGTGCAATTTTACCAAAGGCTTACTGTTTTGGATAAGGGAGCACTCCATTGCCTAGATCTGTGCATAGCCTGAGACTGAAGTCTTGATGGTCTGCTGCCCCTGGGTTTGGACTGAGAAGGCCTGGAAGGGACTGGAAAAGACCAGTTTTTTGAGGGCCAATGCCTACTGAATCTAGATGGCTCTACTTGTAAGAAACACTTAACAGTTTGCATAGATTTAGCTTTCTCCTCCATTCTTTTGAGGACTTCTTCTGCTTTATTATCAAATAGACGCTCTTGATTTAATGGTGCATCCAGTAATTTTGCTTTGACATGATCTGGCAAGTTTTGTTCCTTAAGCCAAGCATGTCTTCTAAGAACAGACCCAGTGACAGCAACCCTGCAAGATGCTTCTAAAGCATCAAACCTACATTGCAAAGCAGAATGCATTAACTGTTGTAAATATTTGTGTTCTGCACAACCAGGAATCAACAACATTTTTTGTTTAATTAGCTCCATAATATGCTGCTGATACTTTAACATATGAAACTGGCAATTTAAAGCCCTAATGGCAAGTGTAGCAGAGGTGTATACCTTTTTTACCCATCTATCTAATGCCCTGGAATCCCTGTCTGAATGGGTATGATTTTTGACAGTTGTAGCCTTAATGCCTTTAGGTCCCTGGGAAATGGTCTCTGGATCTACATTAGGATTCCTAAAAAAAGAATTTGTGGGGGTCAGGCACTCTTTAGCACCTGGTAAATGAAAACCAGGAACAGGCCACCTTCTTCACAAATAAAACCAGTAATTTATTAACTTTAAGTGCGATTAATTACAGTACACTTTTCGTCGAGTGTATATGCCCGACTTCCTCAGAAGTTTAAAACAATGAACAACAGGAATTCAGCAATTACATATACTGGATGAATTAATTAGTGGGCTGGTACTTCACCTTGTTAGTAGTTTCGTTGCCATAGTAAAGTAATTTACTTTCCTATTCACCACACCTTTTGTCTATTTTCACAATGGTGCGGAGTTACAACAAACCCACCAAATTAATGCATTGTGATGTAATGTAATAGCTGGAAATCTAACAATATAAAATAGAATATAAAATGTAAAATGTAAAAACCACTACCAATAAATTCATTAATTGAAAAAAAATTGAAAGTGGAGCATCACAATTTACAACATGTATTTGGACACTCAATAAACCAAAAAACCTAGGTTAACTGGAATGGCTTTTCCACTATGATAGGAGGGTAACCTTCTTTTCTTTCTTTTTTTTTTTTTTTTTTTCTTCTTTTTTTTTTCTTCTTTTTTTCTTCTTTTTTTTCATTTATTAATGTAAAATAGATAAGTTATTCCTTTCTAATAGAAGTGAAACTAACCAGGTGGATTTAGTAGACCTTGTTTAGTTTAAATTAATGTATCAATTACTATTACCTTCTAGATTAATACTCAGGTGTGACCCTTGGTACTTGTTAGTGGGATTATTATGTTTGGAGTCCCCAAATAAAGTAAAGTAGGCAAGGAGCTTTTTATTTTGAGCATCACTGATTGTTCACTGTCAATAGTATATTGTTAGTGGTGGGAAATCTTGAACCCATGACTGTCTCTACATATGAGTTTTGGAACACCTGTTTTAGTTAATTAATGAATTATTGGGTAGTGGTTTTTACATTTTACATTTTATATTCTATTTTATATTGTTTGTTACAAATAGTTGCGCTAGATTTCCAGCTATTACATTACATCACAATGCATTAATTTACTAACAAGGTGAAGTACCAGCCCACTAATTAATTCATCCAGTATATGTAATTGCTGAATTCCTGTTGTTCATTGTTTTAAACTGTGTACATAAATTACTGGTTTTATTTGTGAAGAAGGTGGCCTGTTCCTGGTTTTCATTTACCGGTTGCTTGTACGTTTCATTTCCTGGTTTACTCTTTAGCACCTGTCAGGTTTCCTGGGAGCCGGAGGCAAGGTATCAGGGGTAAGGCTGGATTCCAGGAAGACATCATCTACAATTTCCAGAACAGGAGGGATAGCTAGAGACCTGTGCTGAGGCAAGCTTAAAAATTCCCTGAGTGTCTTTTTGGATTGGGAGTAGTCCTGGCTCTCCCAGTGGAAAAGATCTCTAAGGGTGTGCAGGGTTTCACCAAAGGAAAAATCTTCTGGAGGGGAAGCAGAGGGAATGGAATCCTCTGCATCAGAATCCTCATAGGTAGATACGGGTAGATCTTGGAAATCAGAACGATCAGAGTAATCAGATTCCTGATCAGAAGAATCAGAAGGAAAATCAGTTCTGGGTCTTTTTGACGGGGAAGGCTGACTTCCCCTAATTAAAGTAATGAGGTCCTCAGCCATTCTAATCATTTGCTTTTGTAGCATGTGGGCCTTAGAATGCGCTTTGGTCATTGGTTTCCTAGGCATAGTGCGAACTTTAGGCCTGACAAATTCTGTATTTTTGGTTTGAAAGGAAGTCGTCAGTTTAATATGAAGAGTGAAAGGCCTGAAAACACCCTTAGAAGCCAGTGCCTGCACAGCGGCTCTGGACACATCCAAGGTAGAGACATCTGCAGGTTCCATAGTCGAAGAACCATCTCGGGGCATACCGGACTCTGAATGGGTCTCAGTAGAGGCCTGCGAATCTCTAGAAGTGGGTATCAGGGGCTGTGAAAATGCCTCACTGAGTACTAGCAGACTGATGACTAGCTTAACGGTAGCATAGTTGGCAGCCTTGGACCTATGCGGTCTGTCTCTGTCTTTCTCCTTTAGTTTTTTTGGAAGATCAGTAGTCGGATGGCTTGCTGAAGACATTTCGGAGTACGGAGATCGAGAGCGAAAGAATTTAGCTACAAAAATAGCCCAATGACGAATAGTTCGGGCATTGAACAAGACACAAAACTGACAGCAAGGGACATCGTGGTCTGGGCCTAAACAGGTGATGCAGTAAGAATGAAAATCTATGTGAGGTATTTGCTTTTCACAGGCAAGACAATTATTAATTTTTTCTGACATTGATTAGAGCAAGAAAAAAGGATCCCCAATGGGGTACTTATCTTTTAGAAGACTTCAGGTCTGAAACTCGAAAAATGAAAATTTCAGGAGTCGGCTGACTGGCACTTGCGAACTGCTTCTGCTTCAAGCACCAAACGGCAAGAAAGACTGATGTAATGGCATCGGCTGCATGATTTGTACCCCTGATGACCTGACGTCATGGAAGAAGCAGCAGCATCCGATGCAGAAATCCCAAGACTCTGGTATTCAGGTCAGCTGAGGGCTACCTGCAGGCAGATAACCCAAATGTGATGACTGCAACAATGAAACATGAAAAACATCCACAGATTACTGGTGACGATGGTCTGAGTCACACATTACTGGTGACAATAGACTGAGAGCCACACATTACTGGTGATTATAGACTGAGTCACACATTACTGGTAATGATAGACTGAGAGCCACACATTACTGGTGATGGTACACTGAGAGTCACGCATTAATGGTGATGATAGACTGAGAGCCACACATTACTGGTGATGATAGACAGAGCCACACATTACTGGTGTTGATACACTGAGAGTCACACATTAATGGTGATGATAGACTGAGAGCCACACATTACTGGTGACAATAGACTGAGAGCCACACATTACTGGTGATGATAGTGATAATAGACTGAGAGCCACACAGCACTGGTGACAGTCTCTCTCTTGCCGCAAGACCATATCCCAAGACTGACAGACTCCTGTTACTGTACTGAATACTCCCCAGCATACCTACATGACTTAAAAACAGCACAATCCCCTATCATTTACCTAATGATCACTGTCTTACTTTTATCATGTTTTCAACTAAAAAAAAAAAAATCCACTTTCCGCAACCATGTTATGTATATCACCCTGAATTATCAATGCCCATTTCTTCTTTAACATTGCTCTGGAGTATCTGTTAAACTCATTAGCTAGTTTAAAAAAAAACTTTACAGCTCATAGACTCTGTCACCAACTTGTTCCTTGTATAAATATTCCATCACTTAAAAAGTTATTGATTCAATGTCTGCCTGCTTTCTAGGTATTTCTCTACATTCTGTCAAGTATGAAGTGAATGAGTTTCCTTGTGACTAAACTCATGTCCCCAGTGTTGAAATCTTTGGTTGCAGTTTTGCATAGGAAATCACTTTGCAGTTAAATATGCACCAGAAGTGATTGTTTTAATTTTTGGTTTTGTAACTTCTCTTTTTTTTTCAGTTTTTGTGTAACCATATATATATATATATATATATATATATATATATATATATATATATATATATATATATGCTTGGATTGTGGGGGGTACAAGGGTGGCTGACCCCCTAAAAAAAGCACTTGGCAAGTTAAGACCTCATAGCACTTGGCAAGTTAAGACCTCATGACGTTCAACATTTGAACATCATATACTGTGACAAATTAGATCTAGGTTTGACTGGTTCAGCTTTGGCATTTAATAAAGGAAGATGAACAGTTTATTCACAAAGCCAAGCAGAATTTGTAAAACAACAACTGTAACTGCTAAAAATCACAATAATATTTGTACAAAAAAAGCATCATATGCCAAATTAAAGCTAGTTGCAATATCGTGCTTCTTATTAAATGCTCTATTTCCTATGCCAGCAGAACAACACATCGATTTACAGGCTTTATAATGAGGCTCTCAGTTTTGCACTAATGTTAGCTGCTTGAACAAAATCAGAGAATGTTTTGACTACTTTCAGTTAACCCATCCTTTTTCTTTCTGAAAATAACTCTTAAGGCCATTAATTACCCTTCCTTCTGTAACAGCTTATTCCCCATTTTCTTGGCATCTTATAATATCGACATTTTTACATCACTCTCACTCATATGCAGTTTCCATGCTGCCATGCCACTGCTATGTGTATGTTTTTTTTGGTGAGACTTTTGAGATGTCAAGAATGAATGCCAGGGATTCAGAGGTATTCTTGGATGAAACGTCAATGTCTGCCCATTCCCTACAAATCAAAGTTGGTACCCTTATTGCCAAGTAGGACTGGATTAGATTCTTTCTTTTCTATTCTATTTTTTAAGTGAGGCCATTTTGTTTGTGAAATTCCTAGGTATGCTCTGTTATACATTTGCAACAGTTTGCATAGCGTTGAACATTATAGATTCATAGGTTAGTACTAGGCTAGTTGCTGTTAAAAGCTATTTTAAGCCAAGCCAATTTCTCTTCAAAGATGAGAATCCAACCCTGTACTTTGAGTCTGTGAGGTAAACACCTTAACCATTATGCTGACCTCCAATATATCAAGAGTAACATTCCGGACCTTAAGAAATTGCAAAACAAGAATGTTGCTACATAATGCAGAAGTAGGGAACATTTTTTTCTCACTAGATTCAAACATAATAACTTTTGAATTTTAAAATAGTTCCACTCTGTGGACCAAGAGAAATTTAAAACTCCTGTATGCCCGACTGGTAGTGTCCGGTGAGCTTGCTAAATGAAACACTGGCCACTGCATGTTGTACGCATATCTGTGAAATGGAAAGTATGGATGTTTCTGCCTTCAAGCATGTTATGAGTGGGGTGGCAACTAAATGCCCCATCAAGGGAGTGAGGGTGGGTGTCAAAACTTACTTCTGACATCTCACCAAAATAGCAGTTAAAAACATTAATAATTATTTCTAAATGGTTACTTCTTTTCCCTTCATGTGAACATCATGTTGCACCTGGATTCAGTTTTTATAAAATTTAATTAATTCACAGGCAGAGAGCAGTTGCGAATGGGAATCTAAACTGAATAAGAACTTCCCCTGCTAATAAAGATCTATATATTCTACTGACTCAGACTCCTTAAGCCCTGTAAATTGCAAGTTCAGTTAGAAACAATTCCTTGTAATTAAAAGTAATCACAGCAAACACACAAACAATGGCATAGTCTTTTATTGATGAACATTATGCTTTGTGTTCATTCATTTGCAGTATTGTATTAATTGGAATTTGTTTCCCAGAGTACAGCACTGATTAAATCTGACCAATTTCAGTTTCTGCCCAGGGTCAAAAAACATACAGCAGTCAATATATAAGTGACAATAAAACAATGGAGGAGCAATGCTTTGGCTACCTAGCTTACAGTATGTGCAAAAGTGTGCAAAAGTGTCAAAACGTTTGAGAAATTAGGGTCAAGTACATTAGACATGCAAAGGATCTTAGTGGGTGGGCTGAGTTAAAGTGGAGAAGAGTTAAAGTAGATTTAAGGGGATTTGTGTTTTAACATCTGAGTGGTTCAAGTTTATTAGGTTGCATATGAGGGTATGTTTTATTACTAGTTTTCAGGTTAAAGGAGAGAGGATATTTTCATGTAAGTGTTTTAACAGCTGTGATCCTAGGAATAGGTCTGTTCTTTGGTTAACTGGGAGACATTTTATCTTTTTTATTGTAATGCAATGATCTTCATTTCATGGGAGTTTGTAATAAACATACATATTTCATGTTGTTTATTTTATATATTTATTTATTTGACATTTGTTTACGGCGAAAGTCCATCTAAGTCAAAAAAGAACCCATTTTCAGTGGAGGCCTGGAGAGAAAAGCTCATTACATTCAAACAACTTGCAAGACTTACAAACGACTATGTACATGCATATAACTATAGCATTGTTATATACAATGGATAGATAGCAAAACTTCAATTAGAGAAACATACACTCAAGCATTTTAAATTCATAAACAGAGTAATACATTCAAATATCCATGTACAAATATAAAATAAATTCTTTTATATGTTCTTAGGTTGGTACTAGGCTATTGGCCCTAGCGCCTGCACAAGCCAAGCCATAAAAATTCCCTGACTATTTCTTCCCACAGTATTTACTTCCCTGGACCCCTGTCTAGCAGGGCGACTGAGGTGATCCCCGGAGTGAATTTCCTATCTCCCATCCAGTCATCAAGGTTCCTTTTGAAGAGGGCAAAGAGGTGCTCTGCTTGACATGTATGGGCAATCTATATTATTTAACATAGGGGTAAGGTATGTTACATCCATTCACAGGGTAATATTTGTCATTTTTCAGTTCTTCCTTGTAATTAGAACACAAGGATATTTTGTTGAGCAGCCATTAACTTATAATACAAGAGAGTTGCTGTGTGATCAGGGAAGTTATCCAGGAGTTGAGCATGAGCATAACCGTGTATTATATAGGTATAGTTTTAGGGTGGGTTTGAAGGCTTCCAGGTTAGTAATTGTGAGAGAGTTCCAGAATTTAGCTATAGAGTAAGAATATAAGCTTTGTCCAAGTACTTTTGATGGAATGTAAATAGCTAGGAGTTTTTTTGTCTTTGAACCTTAGGGTATAAGGATTCAATATATGACTCAGGGCTGGGCATGTTAAGGATTTATAAATGATGTTGTGTATGGTCAAGAGCTGGACATAGTGGAGGTGGTTAGGGAGTTCTAGCCATTACAGCATATGTAGTGCTCTGCAATGATGTGTGTAGGTCTGAGTTAGTGGTGACGTTGGCCACTTTGTTTTAGCAAAATTCTAATTTGGAATTGATAGAAGACTGTAGGTTAGCGAGAACTGTGGCAACATATAGTAGGGAAGGGCAGAGAAAGGTTTTGGTGGGAGTGACTCTGGTTGATGCATTCAGGAAGTGTTTGTTCGTATAGAAGGTTCCCAGTTTCTGGTGGGTTTTCTTGATGTTATGCTGGATGTGGAGATCAAACTGAAGCTGATTGTCAATAATGACTCCAAGCAGTTTTATGTGAGGATTGCTTCAATAACAGTGTTGTCTGCAGAAAGAATTCTGACCTGGTTTATATCTTGAGTCACTTTCTGGCATAAAGAGTAGGATCTTAGTTTTTTAAGGTTAAGGAAGAGTTGAGAGTTAGTGAGCCAGGTTTCAATGGAGGTAAACATTTGTGTGATGGAGTACAGTTGAGGAAGTATAGAAGAGGTGCAAATGATAGTGAAATCATCCGCATATTGTATGAGTGTTCCTAGGGATGAGGAAGTGTACAGGTTGTTAGTAAAAATATTAATGAGTAAGGGCCCAAGGATGGAACCCTGTGGGACTCCTGTGGAGGAGTGAAGAAAGGGAGAGATGGTATTTAACCATTTTGCAGCTTGTTTTTGATTGTTTAGGCAGCTATGAAACCACTGCAAGGACAGAGGTGTGAGTCCTAGGTTAGAGACCCTAGCCAAGATTATAGTGCATGAGACTGTATTAAAAGCTTTTGATAGGTCAAGAAATAACACCCTAGCCAGGAGTATGGTGTGTGAGACTGTATTAAAAGTTTTTGATAGGTCAAGAAATAATGCAGAATCACAGTTACCTATGTCTCTACCCCTTTTTACAGTGTCAGTGAAGGATAGGACAGCTGTGGAAATGCCATGGCCTGGACAGAAACCACATTAGATATGGGTGATTAAGTTGTTATGTAGTAAGTATTGCATGAGCTGTTGGTAAATGCACTTTTCCAATATTTTGAAGATGGGAGATAGAATAGTTATAGGTCAGAAGGTAGCTCAGTAGAGTTTCCCCCATTGTGAATAGGAATAATATGTGACATTTTCCAGATGTTGGGAACTTTAGGAGGGTCTGATGAAGCCTTGTGTGAAAGCGCTTATCGTTTTTTAATAAAACAGATTTATTGGATTTTTCATTTATCTGCCTTGTTCGTGGACTGCCTTTACATATTTTATTTTATTTTTATTTATTTATTTATTTTACATTTGTTTATGGGAGAGGTCCGACTGGGCAGAGCTGTCTGTTTTCAGTGGAGGCCCTGGGAGAAAAGCTCCAGAACAATTGCTAACATACTATACATAAAACATTTGCATGAGCATTGGAGTTTACGCATTCACTTAGACAAATATAGCCGATAATAACATATGATTACATAAGATATTTACATACGCATAGAGGTTTAGACATACAATTAAAAGTATAGTAGGTAGTAACATATGATTGTTGTTCATACACTATGTTTAATAGAGATACTCTTGAAGATGTACTGAAGATAAGACAAGAAAGGAAAACTAAAAAAGGAGAATATAGACAAGTTCATATGAGGTGCACTGACATTGTAAGGGAAAACTTTCAACTCAGTCTAGAGGAGAGTTAGTGGGTATAGATGGGACAGTGGGGAGTAGGCGGCAATGAGTTGGTAAGTAACGTGTGATATTACACAGTGCATCTGTGTGAGTTTTAAAGAGTAGGTTGGATAGTGGGTAGGAGAAAGGAGCTAGAAAGATGTGGGTGGAAGTTTAGTGAGTGGTCTAATGAGCGAACAAGATACTGGAAAGAAGAGGCTTGCTGTAAGCGATTGTTGTGATCATAGATTGTTAAAGTTTTCTTGAAAGTGCTGAGTATGTGTTTAGTCTTGGATATATTTAGTATGAGTTTTTTTTTTTGTAGTAATCCATTCAGTGGGCAAAGTTACGATTATAGAAGACCTTGCCATAAGATAGTTAGGGAATGTTTGGAATAACAGAGGACCATGTCATCTGCACACAAGATGACAGGAAGGTAAGAAAGATCAAGTGGAATTTTATTGATGAATATAGATAACTGAAAGGGTGCCAAGAACAGGTGGGTAGTCAGATAACTTTGGAAACCAGGGATGGCATTAGTGCTAATGCATAGTTCTGAAAGGTGGATTGACAAGAGAGGACTGATTAACTATGTCAAAGGTTCTGCGGAGGTTTATAAAAATTGTAAAAGAAACCATGCCTTTGTCCATTGATCTGATGAAGTCTAAACCAATGCTTGTGGCATAGAAAAACTAGTAGGATATATGACACAGTCTTGGTACTTTAACTGTCTGAACTTACGTGTTATAAGGATGAATCTCCTAAGACTATATCTGCCACTGGCATTATTTATATTTTTCCTAATATACATGGCATATCATTTTATACTTAAGTAAACCTTACAAAGCATAGGTACAGTTTAACAAAATGATGTAGTATATAGTATGAAAGGTGACAATAATGCATTGTTTCGGGTGGTTTATTCTTTGCTGGGTTTCAGGTTACATGTTATATAGATTCTGAGTTACAGCAGGCAATCAGAGAACTTTTCAGTAACAAAGACAATTATATAAAAGGAGGTGAGTGTACTCATCAACACTGATTAGGCAGTGACGACAAAGTTGCCTGGGTTTCCCTGCTGTTAAGGGTTCTTAAATTTTAACTTAAATATATGAGCAATTTAAATGCCTTGGGTTTTTAAAATGTTGAATATGCTCAAGAGTTTCAATTTAAGCTTGAATTACTGTACTGCATTCTTATAAAATGTAAAGAAACAGACATCAGCAACTTTACTAGTGACCATTTTCATGAAGGTTGCTCCCTAATCACAGTCTTTGGCAATTTATGCTCTTTCAATTTATATTACTTTTTTTGGAATTAAAATTTGCTGCCAAATGTATTGTGTATGTGTGGCAGCAACAGTTCTCCATTTGATTTATAAGTTCTTTTTTTTCAGTGAAACAGGCATAAATAATCAGGTTTCTACTATAATCTGTTGAAGACAGAAAATCTGAATGAATGGCTGATATGTATGCATTGCATTGCTTGCAATGCCTGCATTAATTACATTTATTTTGCCCTGTGTTTAAGAGAAAATCAGAACGAATATACCTACACATGGCAACATATATACACAGTAAGCTATGTGACTAATACAAGCTGTAGTTTATAATATAATGTTAAAGGGTGGTACTGGATATCATAGGCTGCAATTTTAGTGCAATTATTGCAAAATACTTCTGCACTTTTTGATAAAGTTTTATATAATTTTCTAATGCCACTGACCATAAACTTTGCAATAAGACTCACAAATACACTTGTTTGAAATTATGCATAAACTTGTCTCGAAACATCCACATCACAATCCTCTAAGAATACACATTTAACATAGTGGAACTCAATTTAAGAGAACCTGTGAATTACCTAATAATTAGACAAATGTTGTTTTACTCTCGCAACAGTGGATCATGCTAAATCCATTGATTAATGCCTTTGTGTATCTCACATATTTAATTTATTTTTTTCCCTATTGCAAGTTTCTGAGGATGTGTGTGTGTGTGTGTGTGTGTGTGTGTGTGTGTGTGTGTGTGTTTGCGTGCATGTGTGTGTCTGCGTGCAATCAATAGTGTCACATGTGTCCTCTGCCTGAGATGTTTATAAGTGTGCTGTGGAACTACATACAGTAAGCTTGTTTATAGCAGCGGTATTTGCAATACATACATTTTCTTTTTCAGCCATTGCTTCATGTCAGGATTCATACAACACCAGAAACATCACAGTGTCACTACAGACAAATTGTTTTTGCCTTAAAAAGAGGTATATTTCAATTATCTTGACTGTTATTCCAGCTAAAACATTAAATACACAGATGACCTAGTACTGAACTTTTCTTGGAATATATTTAGGTGTTTTACTAAAATTAATGTTAATAACATTCTGTGTAACTTGTGTATCTTTATGACATCATTGTTTTTAATGTAAACATTTTTCATGGCATTTCACTGACTGATGTCTTTACTGTATTAGTATGTATGTACTGATGACACATAAGAATAAGCACTTTTAATGTGATTAATTTTCTTATTTCATATTCATTTGATGTGTACTTTAAGCATTTAGCTGTTTGATTCCCCAATGCTCAACTGTTAGTGCTTTTGCTTTTGACCTGCTAACTCTTGAAGTTTCTGGCCTCTGGGAAGAAAGTCTGAAATGATGAGCTGTCATATTAGAGCAATCATATTTTTTTTCAGTTAGAAAACTGGTACAAGACCAATGGGGGACTTTCAAGGACTGGAAAACTTTTCCTTTCTGCCTTCAAAGGTCATACCTAGCTGGGGCATCTCAGATTCTAATGTAATTAGTTGAAGATTTTCTGGGATTGTATGCCAATCTTCTACTAGCTTAGCAGTGACATGGTATCTAACCTCTGGAGATCCCAGGAGAGGGTCAGGTAGATGTAATGATAAATAACAAAATGCATTAACTTGTGTTCTTGCTGAATCTGCAGTGTTTTTCACCTGAAACATTTGTGTGTTGGAGGATGAGCTGCAAAATATTTCATATTTAGCACATAGTGAAAACATTTTGAACATGGCATTTAAAGCCTAATCAAGCTGTATATTTTTGTAATTCTCAGCGCATTCAATATACATTAAGATTTTTAACACGAGCAGACTAGTACAGTGTATTACTGTGCTATTCACCTTGTAATTGATTCTACTGTTTTAATTTGGCTTTATTACTGTCCTCATTATTTAATTTGACTGTACAACCCTGCAGCTTTCTCTTACTGACGTCCAAAGTTCATTTGTCTGCTGTTTACATAATTCTATAATTGCAGTTATTAAAGTTTAATTTTATCAGATGTTTCCTCCAGGTGAAGCTATCCTTTAAAGGATGTTTCTACGCTGCATGATCGATATTTCCTGTAGTTGGAAAATATAGTGCAGTATGTCTTCCAGTGTGAGTTAGAGCAACAGAGAAGATATGATTCCTAATAAAAGAGCAGCTTGCCTTTAGGGTTTTGTGAGATACTGGATCTCAATCAGAAGTATACAGAAAAAGAAGTTATGTAGTTACCATAACGTTCCATCTGTGTTGTCCATTTTCTTTCTTCCTCAACTGATGGGTTCAGATCCGATGCATGGATCCATCTTGGAATTTGCAAAAGGTCAGGGCAACCTAATACTCTAGAGCTTCCCCTTACCCATAATGCACCAACCCTAAGTTACTTCAGATTTTGTTTGCTA
The DNA here is from genome assembly GCF_019279795.1 of Protopterus annectens. Lineage (NCBI taxonomy): Eukaryota > Metazoa > Chordata > Ceratodontiformes > Protopteridae > Protopterus > Protopterus annectens. The sequence continues at coordinate 1,217,632,194 of NC_056725.1, forward strand.
ATTTTACTAGAAAGACAATATTTACTATGCATAAACAAAAGAGGTATAACAATTGCATGTACTCAATTTAGAAAGAGAGTGTATCTGGAGCTCAATATAAAGCACAATGATGTTCCTCTAAGAGCTCATTCTTCCAGAAGTTCATATATAAAAAAATAGATGGGGGGGTGGGCGGGAAGTTGAGGAAGAATAAAAATGAACAACATAGATGGAACATTATGGCAAGTACATAACTTCTTTATCTGATGTTGTCAATTTTCATTCTCTCCTCAACTGATGGGACAGAGTCCCCAGCTACCGAAATTCCAGGGTAGACTCTAAGAAAGGATGTTCCTGAGCACAGTTGAACCGAGTGATGCTGTACCCCTGGAGACCAGATGTAATTTGTAATGAGTAATAAAGGGATGGGAAGTATCTCAAATTGCTGCTATCATATACAGAAGAAAATGCTCTGCAGAAGAAAACTGTAGAACTGTGTTGCATGATTATTAACTGAACTGGAAGTTTTGACTCTGTTCTTCAGTCAGTGCTTGCTTGAATTTTATTATTTGTTAGTAATTGCAGGTGTGGGGGTAGCCACATTCTTTGATTTTCTGTCCTTGCCTATTTAAGTGGTACAGTTTGAAATATTTTCTGCTTAAAAACCTCAGCTTTGGCCGGATAAGATGTAGCTGTATTCAACTGGACGTATAAGAGAATTTAAGTACCTTTATCTGCACTTTTTTCAAATAATACAGTATTTAAATTGATTTAATTGTGTTGCATGATTATTAACTGAACTGGAAGTTTTGACTCTGTTCTTCAGTTAGTTTTCCCACCCTCTGTTTCTGTTTTGGTGTTAATCTTAGTTGCTTTGAAACTGCCCGCCCCTCTTGTAAATTTGTGTTTGGATACTCCTTCTGGGCCCATCTCATTTGCTCACTCAACTGAGTGCAGTGAGATCATATTCTGATTTCAGGCACTCCTACTGTGTACAAAGAGAGCATCTGGGAAAGAGAACAAAAAAAATTTAAGCTTATTTCCTGCCTTTCCTGTTAAGTGGTCTAGACTGTTTGTAGGCTTCTGAGCCCCCAAGCCCTTCTGTGTTGGAGGGAAGCCTTCTAGCTTAGTTTTGTTTCTTATAACTAGCCAGTTTTCTAGTTTCAGCACTCAAATATGTTTCTTTGAACTCAGCACTTGTTCAGAACTCATTGTAAGCACTACATAAGCTGCAAATTACTACAGCACTCAACTTTCCTCACTTGTCTAGTGGAAAGCAATTTTTAGTACTTAATAAATAAGCACTTATCCAGGCATGTCTAAGGGTCAGGTCCCAGTGATTTCTCCTGTCTACCTGATGAATCTGGGCATCTTGGGGCAATGCAGCAATTTCCTCATGTACACAGACAACCCTCTCCTCCTACCACCCAACACTACAACCTGTGAGAGATGCACTTATATAGCCAAACTGGAAGCAAAGTTCTCTTCACCTAAGACTGGACTAGACAGTCAAGAGGAGAAGGTAAACACTTGCACCACACCACACTCATCGCATAATCCCTCAAAACCTACACCACCAAAACACACACATAGAAACACAAAACACACACCTACATTCGTGGAGGCTCTCAATAAAAACCTGCCCAAGCATCAGGGACATCCAAAGCATAAACGCAAGCAAACTTCACCCCCAACACAAACCAAATGACACATAGCCCACAAACTCAGTGTGCCACTCAACCACAGCCCATAAGGCATAACAACGTACCCAACACTCTAGTCATAGGTGACTCTGTAGTCAGGCACACTGATGTCCCACTCACTAGACTAAACAAGGAAAAAGTTACTGTCAGCTGCCTGTCAGGTGCCGGGATCCACAACATAATGCATGCACTCAGGTCACTCTACAATAAGTACAAATATGACACTGTCATTGTCCATGTTGGTGTGAATGACCTGAGATGTACCTCCCTGGACTACATGAAAAGAGACATGGAGGAGCTCTTCGATCTTGTATCCCAGGCAGGTATGACCCTAACCCTGAGTAGCATCCTGCCATCACCCAGAATGATACCACAGTACAAGGACAAAATGATTGACTTCAACAATTGGCTAAGCTTCTGGTGTCATTCTAAGGGGATCCAGTATTTGTCTGCCTGGGATGACATGATCGACAGTCCACGATGCTTTGCCAGAGATGGCCTGCACCTGTCGCCCTTAGGAGTCCGGATACTGGCTAAGGCTCTTGCCACCCCTATAGTGCCTTTTTTAGGCAAGGTTCAAATGACAAATTCACCACCATAGCAGGTACAAGCAAGCAAAGTCTGAGGGTAATGCTACTAAATGCTAGAAGTCTAAACCTCAAAATGCACTCACTCGAGGCACTCCTTAAAATGGAGAACATTGACATCTGTGCAGTGACCTGATTCAAAGCTCCAGAGAGCACCTCTGCATTACCAGGCTTCAAATCATACCACACCTTTTGGCCACCTAACCCAGAAAGAAGCACTAAAGGCGGAGGCGTGTCCATATTCATTAAGGATATCCACACCTCCAGGCTAGTTGCAGTGCATAATGCATCCGAGATTATCCAAGTGCAACTAACTCTGGGCAAGACCACAATCCAAATTGTAGCTTGCTACAGACCCCCCACCATGCCCCAGGATTCACACTCCTCATTTCTTGATACACTGGAAAGTATTAGGGTACAACCCAACACCCTAATAATGGGAGATTTCAACTACCCCACCATTAACTGGGAAAACTACTCATGTACCAACTCTTTTGCTCAACGTTTTCTAGAATTCATAAATTCCAATGCCTTGGATCAACTTATTCACACCCCTACCAAGGGCAGCAATATCCTAGACCTGGTCATTACCAACATGGGAAACCAGTGTTCCACACCAGAGGTCAATTCCTTGTTGGTCAGATCCGACCACAAGCTAATCAGCCTGGACATCCACATCCCACCCCCAGCCCCAATTAGGGAAACCATCGTAAAAAATGTCTCCAAAGCAAACTTCACACTTCTTAAGACAGAAGTGGCAAACTTCATGACACCCATGCAGACAGACAATAGAGTTATGACTGCTGAATCCTACACAAATGCACTTTATAAGCACTTACACGAGTGCATGGATCATGCTATCCCTAACAGAACCAAGATGTTATCCTCCAAAAAATGGAAGCCAATCTGATGGTCCTCTGCCATAAACAAACTCTACAACAGAAAAAAGAAACTGTTGCAAAAGAGTAAAATCTCACGATTGGAGGAACTCCCTGGTCAACCTCAGTAAGAAACTGAGATCCCTCATAAAATCCTCCAAAGCTAGTTACGAAAACAAAATTGCCACTGACTCTAAAGACAACCACAAAGCATTCTATAGCTATGTCAAGAATCTAAATGGGAACACTCAGATCTGCTCTGAGTTACAGCACAATGACACTAAATATACAGAACCAACTGATATTGCCAACATCCTAGCAGCTAGGTTCAGTGCTAACTTTACTCCCCTCTCACCCCCTAGAGGGCCCATCTCTATACCGGAAGAATGCAAAGTTCCTATAATCACGGCTGCACAGGTAAAAAAAAACACACTCTCCAAAGCCAAGAACACAGCATCCATAGGACCTGACAATATCCCAGGCTGCATTCTACATGGACTACAGATTGAACTGGCACCCTACCTAAGTACCATGTTCAGTCATAGCCTTACCTCAGGCTTTGTACCCACTGAATGGCGCACCGTGACAGTTATCCCACTCCACAAAGGGGAGCTACGACGGACCCCAGGAACTACCGCCCCATTAGCCTGATGAGCCTGGTCTGCAAGGCCATGGAACGCATCATCTTGGAACTCATAAACAAAGACATTGGTAATCTCCAAACTCTGGACCCTACCCAGTTTGGATTTGTAAAAGGCAGATCATGTCTCCTAAACCTGATTGACTTCTTTGAAGCAGTCAACAAAGCCATAGATGAGGGTAAAATGGTTCACACAGCTTATCTAGATCTCGCCAAGGCTTTCAACACCATCCCCCACTCTGGAATTATAGATAAGCTCACTAAACTAGGTATAAATCCCTATGTCACATAATGGGTTGCCAACTGGCTCATGGACAGAACACACTGTGAAAGTAGTGGATTCCAAATCCGACATCAGACCAGTGACAAGTGGAGTACCACAGGGTTCAGTCCTGGGTCCTCTCCTGTTTGGTATCTACTTCTCTGAAGTGCAGACCAACACAGAAGGTCTTTGGCTAACAAAGTTTGCAGATGACTGCAAACTAGGAGCCATAATCGAAACTCCTAACGATGTGGACAAACTACAAAAGGGCCTCACTGAGACAGATACCTGGTGTCAAAGCCATGGCTTGAAGCTCAATGCCAAAAAGTGTATTGTCATCCCCTTTGGTAAAAACTCTGTACCCATGACCTACCACATAGCTGGTAGTCTACTTAATGCCCAAAATGTGATGAGACCTTGGGACACAGGTGGACAGTAGTCTCTCCTTTGATAATCACATCGCCACAGAGGTCAGGAAATCCTTCTACGTGGCTCATCTCATCACAAAAGGTTTCTCATCCAGAAAAAAAGAGGTCATTGTTCCCCTCTACTCATCACTCATTATACCTATTATAGAGTACAATGCCCCTTTTGGTATGTACCTCACAAGACATCTACAACAACTGGAAAGACCACAGAAATACCTCACAAAGAGGATTACTGGCCTCAAACAGATGCCCTATGCAGACCGTCTCAAAAAAACTACAGCTTTACTCCACTGCATATTGCTTACTCAGGGGCGATCTCTGCCTAACATACAAAGCTATGTCAAACCCAGAGCTGTTGGATATGCTCCACTTTAAGAAATCCCAATCCCTCCAAGCTACATGCTCTAGGGACCTAAACCATGTCACCACAATAAACAGAACATGCTGGAGGGATAGATTCCTGTCCCAGAGACTTCCCATACTCTGGAACAGACTACCTATCTATGTCAAACAGAGCTCCTCATTAGCACTCTTTAAGAAAAATCTTGATTGGATGGGAAATGGGAAATTCACCCCGGGGATCACTTCTGTGGCTCTGCTCGACAGAGGCACAGGAAAATAAATTTCTTGGGTGGCGAAAGCCAGGGTACATTTTTTGGCTAGGCTTGTATGGGCCCTAGGGCCGATAGCCTAGTACCTACCTATGAACCTAAGTTGCCATTGATCTAGTTGATGAGCCCTTACTGGTTATGGTAAGACAATGCCCAGTTTTATCCATCTCGCTAAACATACTTTGGCAACTGCTAAAATTTGCAAAGGAAACAAATAACCAATCTGTTTTTGTTAGGTATTTTGTTCTTTGTAATTAAAAACATAGTTGCTTGTGAACATCTAATAAATGTCACATATATTCTCCTATGTCAGTTACTTTGGGGAAGAAAACTGGCAAAGTAATAGACTGATTGATATTAGATTCTGACACCACATTGGGAAGAAAGGATGCACTGATTCGTAACCTAACTCTATCCTTCTGAAAAAATCAAATAAGGAGGTTTTTAAAGATAATGCTTGAATTTCTGAAATTTGTCTGACAGATGTAATGTTTTCCAAGTTACATATTTAAGGTCACACTCAGCTGCTGGTTCAAATGGGTAATGTATAAGTGCCTGCAGTACCAGGTTGAGATGCCGTGGGGGACTAGGGCGTTTAAACGAAGGCCTTAAAAGTAGACTGCCTCGCATGAAAGCTCTGCACAACTTATGAGATGCTACCGAGGAATTCTCAAATCCAGCATGAAAGTTAGATATCACTGTCAGTTTAACTTTAATGGTTGAGGAACTAGCTCCTTCTTTAAAATGTAGGGCCAAAAACTTAATTATGTCATGTACTGGAGCTGAAGAAAGGCTCAATATGATTGAGTACACAAATCTTTTCCACTTATGGAATATAGTTTACATGTTGAAGGTTTGTGGGAAGATAAAAAGTTTATGCCGGACAGAGGAAGAGGCATAGGTTTCCTGGCTATCAATTGTATTGGAAAAGCTAAGCTGTCAGCTTGAGGCTTGATATGTCTGGATGGATGATACCTGTCAAGTGAGATAGGAGGTCTGGAGTCGGATCCAGAATCGAAGGTTGGTGACGTAAGTGAGGCCAAAGAAAAAGGAACCAAATCTGTCTAGGCCAGACAGGTGCAATTTTGGATGACTTTGCTCTTCAGCAAGGAAGCTTTCTGTAGGAATTTTGGAATTAGTGGGATTGGTGGCTAGGCATATAGTACACCAGGGGGGCAATCGTGAAGTAGAGCATCCTTTTGTGATTCTCCCTGTGGGGGGATTATGGCAAAGTAGCTGCTGCATATGTATTTTAGGGGAGAAGCAAAAAGAGCGCAGTAAGACTGGCCCCTTTGATGAAATATCATCCTTGTCACTTTCTTGTTGAGAGACCCCTCATGAGTTAGGAGACTGCACCTGCTCAGTTTGCTGCTATCACATTGAAGTTCCCCGTAATTTGCATTGCTATAAGAAAGAGATTGGAGGAGCTCACCCACTGCCACACTCAGAGGGCTTCTGAACACAAGGGATAAGATTGAGCCCCTCCTTGTTTGTTGATGTACCAAACTAATGACATATTGTCCATTTGAATTCAAACTTCCCCAATGGGAGAGCATCTTGTAAGGCTAAAAGCACTGCTCTCATCTCTAGAATGTTGCTATGCAAGTTATCTTTGGTGGACCAATTGCCTTGGACTGTTTTCCCCAGAAAATGTCCACCCCACCCCAACTGGTAAATGCAGATGGTCACTATGGGAATGATTGGGCAGCCCTGAAGAATCTGATCTGACTGAATCCACCACTTAAGACCTCTCTTGCATGCGTGAGTGGTTTGAATCAGAGTTGATATGGGTTGGTAATGAACTGACCATTGTGATGCTAACATCCACTGTAAAATTGTAAAATCTGGCTAAAGGTACTAGTGTTATAGCCACTGACATTGACCCTAGAGCTTGATGGACCAAGTGGGATCAAATCTTGTTACTGCATATTATTTTTCTGACCTGTGATCTTATAGTATGGACTCTCAAAGGAGGCGGTGAAACTATCATAGAATTTGTGTTTAACAGTGCTCCTATGAATTCCAGATTTTGAGATGGTTCCAGATGAGACTTGTTGTAGTTTATTGTTATCCCTAGATGAGAACAAATCTGGAGAACCTGATCTCTTGCCCTTATCAACAGTTGCCTGGTTGATGGAGTATTGAGACAGTCATCCAGGTACAGGAACACCCAAAATCTCTGTAGTTTCAAGATAGCTACTACTACTGCAGGTATTTGGTGAACACTTTGAGGGTTGTGGCGAGACCAAAGGGCAAAGCTCTGAACTGGTAGTGACTGGGTCCCAGCTGGAAGAACTGTAAATACCTTCTGGATCATCTGTTTATCTTTATATGGTAGTACACATCTTGAAGTTCTATAGAGCACATCCAGTTGTACTTGCCCAGAAAAGGGAGAATGGACTGAACTGTGACTATCCAAAACTTGCTGTGTCAAACTGCCTCCTTCAAGTAGCTGAGATCCAGAATTGGTCTCCAGTCCCATTTGCTTTCATGCTAAAAAGAATCTTGAGTAAATTCCATAGTCTATCTGGTCTGAAGGGACATCTTGTATGACTCTATTTTCTATCAGCTTTCATATTTGTATTTTTTCCTCTGACAGGGTGGAACATGGAAAAGGGTATTATATAACCTCTGGAAATAATCCTCTGCACCCAAAGTATTTTCTGTTAAGTCTAGCCAGCCTCTTTGGTGCAGAGATAATTGACCCCCGATTGCCTCCAGAAGTAAGAAATCAGGCCTCCCTTCAGGAGCACTGGTAAGGTCTATTAAAGAAAGAATCTGTGGATCCCTGGTTTTGTGGTCTGTCTCTGCCATGAGGACATCATCATCCATTAGATTTCCTTACTCTACCCCTTGAGGAATTTCCTCCACGTGTCCTAGAAAGGACCCTGAGATTTCTTGAACCACATCCTCTGACCACTTCTTTGATTGCTATAAAAGGATCCCTGTGGTGTGAAAAGATGTATGCTCTTGGCAGAGAGGGTCTTTCCTTCTTTGTCAAACCTGGATAATGTGTCCTTCACTTTTGGGACAAACAAAGACATGCTGTCAAAGCAAGGAGTGATGAACAAAGACGTGAAGGGCTCAGCAAAATCACATAAGCGCATCCAGGCATGTCTCCTAATGGGATTGCTTAAATTTGCTGCCCTAGAGGTTCCTTCAGCTATAAGCAAAATTAGCCTCATGAAAGGATTCAAAATAGCTTGAAGGGTAGCCATCTGAGAAGTCACAGATGATCAGACATCTGCAGAAATGGATCCTGATAGGGTATCTGACATTTCCTTAATCAAATCCCTCTGTAACCTTGTAAAATGTGCCAAATAATTCAGAGACATTAAAGCAACATTTTCTGAAGCATAAACATGCTTCCCAAACCTGTCGATTGCCCTAGACTCCTTGCTATGGGATGTGAACAATGGAACTTTTGTCACCGAGTTCCTATTTGTGGTTGCGATACCCCACCACTGAACCAGTAATCAAGGAGCCTCAATCCTCACCACTGACAACAGGGGGGATGTACGCTGAGAGGATGACAAGTACACACACAGTATTTTTAGATGCAGCTCTCTGCATCAAGTGCAATTTCCCATAAGAGCACACAGAGACCACAGTCATTTTGGGGCTGGTTTCTCCCTCTTTCTCCAGATCCCCAGTAAGACTCTGCACTGGCTCATCTATAAAGTTGAGTCCTTAGCTAGGGTACCAAGCCAAGTCCTCCATCACTCTCTATGTCCAACCAGTGCTTCATGTCTCTGCCCAAGTAGCTGACACACTGACTCTTGGAGATTTGTTTTACACACACACACACACACACACACACACACACACACACACACACACACACACACACACACACACACACACACACACACACACACACACCTGGGAAAGGCTGGCACAAGTTTACTAGTAATGTCCCCTTCTGTTCAGACTATAAGGTAGTTATCACTGCCACCAGAGCCCCTTATCAGCTACTTTTAGGGCCTTAACAAAAGGTGTCCTATCTTACTGTGTAATGTTACTATCAATACAAATGTTAGTTTGACCAAGAACAATGCTCAAGGCTATTAGGAGTGGCCCACAGTGTCACCATATAAATATGCAAGTACTCTCAGAACTTAAATATCTCTAGACAGATCAGCCACAATGAAATGTTTAAATATATTTAATAATAAATAATAAATGAACAAGACAATACTAAATATTTACAATGATAACAGAGTTCAAAATCACAGGAAATATTTAAAACAACATTGCAGGACAGTCTCAAATACAGAAAGAAAACTATCTAAGCTAAGCTTTGCTATATTACTGACTATATCTAAGAGAATTACTATACCATAGTTAACTTAATTAAGAGCAAGGCAAATGTGTGGTGAATGGGTCTTCTGGTCAGGTCCAAGACAGACTATAGAATGCTGTCCCTCTCAGAGAGTTCTCAAATTAATAGCTCAAATATTACTGCTGGGATAGCTTGCAGAATGACATAATTTCTTGTCATCTGACTCTATCCTGGGTGAAAACTCCCACTGCTGGAATCTGGCAGTATTTAGCATCTAGTTGTGAAAATACATAGACAATGGATTTTCCTAAGATCTTTGGGAAATGATGGAAGTCATAAAACAATAAAACACTTCCAAGACAATACAGAAAGCTCCTTAGTTTTAGACATTGTGTCTCCTTGCTGCTCTGACACTGAAAGACAAAATTTTTTTTCTGGCCTAACCATAATGTAATTTAATTTCAGCTATTTTTCTGAAGTGTTGTAAGTTAACCTCTTGTAGTCCAGTTTCCCCTGTTAAAGTATATACATTTAAACAGTTACAATAGTGTATGTACATTTCAGTTCTATTCCAGTAGGGTACACTGTGGGTACATTTCAGACAGCACTTTGTAAAATACCTATTTAGCACACATGTCGGTACAGACCACCTTATATGACATACAGCTCTAATACATTTGCAACACAAATATCTTATATGAATCATGTTGATATTCACAAATGACATACTAATTATTTACAAAATTCCAGATACCTGGGCTGGCAGTATCTTCTTTTGTGACATTTCTTCCCCCCTTGAAGACTCAAGCTATTTTTTTAAGTGACCCATGAGAAATGTAGCTTGAGAGGAATGGGCCTTTCTGGGAATGCCCTAACCCATTCCCTGTTTTGGGATTCCAGCTGTCTTTGCATTGCTGACCCCAGTGTAGTACTGCAGTGTCATACATGGTCATATCATATGCTGGCAAGCCTAGGGTCCACCATAGTAACTTGGGATTTTACTGGCTGGCTACCTGTAGCCTCAGACTCCTCCTGCATCCTGCATGAAATACATAGCACCAGGGCTTCCCTATCATGGCAAGGTTTCATGGTGTTAACATGGTGCAGTTTGTGCACCTGCCTCCTGCCTAGCAGTTCTACCATGTAGTTAACAGCACTGACCTTCCTTACCACCTTGAAGGGTCCCTCCCAAGCTCCCTGCAGCTTGTTGTGTCTGACAGGAATGAGAGCCATAACCCGCTATCCCACAGCATACTCTCCAGCTTGAGAATTCCTGTCATACCAGACTTTTTTCTGCTGTTGGACATCTGCCAGATTCGCCTGGGCCAAGCTCATGACTTCCCCTGAGCCTTGTCCTGAGGTTTAAGAAATATGCCACAACAGACTCCTTGTGGGATTCATACTCACCCTCCTACTCTTCTTGATTCAAATCTAGAGGTCTCCCCAACCTATGCCATACAGCAACTAAAAGGGTGAAAAACCTGTGGATTCCTGGGGTACCTCCGTATATGGAAACAACAGATGGGGCAAATATTTGTCCCGCTCCCTCTTAAACTGGTCTGCAAATTCCCATAGCATGGGCTGGAGTGTAGAGTTTAACCTCTCCACCAGACCATTAGTCTGGTGGTGGTAGGGGGTGGTCTTTAGTAACTTCACCCCACAGTGCTCCCACAGACAAGCCAGTAGGTCTGACATGAAATTGGCACTTCTGTCAGTCAATATTTATTTTGGGAAGCCTACCTTACTGAAGATCTCTAACAAAACATTTGCCACATTTCTGCCTCAATGGAGGATAGAGACACCACTTCAGGGTATCTGGTGGCATAATCTACTACCACCAGGATATACTTCTTCCCTGTGGAACTTGGGGTACTCAGACACCCCACAATATCCATAGCTACCCTCTGAAACAGCTCTTCAATCACAGGCAAAGGCATCAAATGAGCTTTCCCCTTGTCTCCTGTCCTGCCTACTTGTTGGGACTGCTCACAGGTCCTGCAGTACCCTGTTACATCTCTGGAAATCCCAGGCCAGCAAAGGTTCTGCATAATATGGCTCTTTGTATGCTTTATGCCCATATGACCTACAAAGGGAATGTCATGGACTATGGCTAGAACTGCCAGACTGAAAGGTCTGGGCACTACCAACTGCTGTATTCTTTCACCCTCTAGCCCTCCCTTAGGGGTCCACTCTCTATACAGTAACCCTTTGTCACAGTATAAAGATTCTCCTTTTCCTTGAGAATTAGGCACCTCTCTGGGTACCTCCCCCAAGCTGTGTAATATAGGGTCTGAGAGCTGAGCCTGTCTCAACTCTCTCTCTCTTGGTAACTCTTCCCAGCTCTGCTTCTACAGGAAGTCTGGTATTCTCCAACAGTGGTGCCTTACTGTCGGCTTGGATGCTACTACTCCACTCTGCCCTTACAGTCATTCTGTCCAAGGGAACATCAGTACCCACAAGCAGCTGTGGCTCACCTTTAGTCTCACTGCTACAAAGTAGCTCCCTCCCTGCAGTAACCACCTCACCAGTCTTTGCTGCAAGTGTGTGGTCTGTCTGTATCTCCTCCAGGCTACCAGACCCACATGCTTGTCTCCAAACCTGACTGCTTGTAATTGCATGCACACAAGGTACTGTATTACAAAAAGCATTCCCTATCAGGACATCTTCAGGGATATCCTCCAACACACCTACTTGCCTGCTTCCTTTTCCACCGTTCCAGTCAAGGTGAACCCTAGCTAAATGTATTTGGAATGGGGTCCCTACTAAATTTGTGACTGGAGTAGACTGCCCAAGCAAGTAGTGCTCCTCTTTAACCATTGCAGGTTTCACAATGGTTAGGTCAGAGGCTGTGTCTCTCTCTTAGCAGTAGCCTGTTTCCCATCTACTAAAATAGAATATAACCTTTTGTGGTAGTTTGGTACACTTGTTTTCTCCAAACAACTTACTGCTTGCATTCTGTCATTCCCACTTACTGGCTCTCCCACCTTTTGTTCCCCACCTTGCCTCTGTGGACATCTATATGCTACATGGCCCCACTGGTTGCATTTAAAACATTTAACCCTTGGTCTTGGCCATGTAACTGAACTAGTGGTTTTCCCTGCTACTGGTGGACTCTGTTGATGCAGTTTAGGTTGCCTACAATGGGTTCCCTTAGACCCATGAGCAGCACTGGGTTTCCCTTTCCTAATGCAGTGATGCCCTGCTTGCTAGGTATAGGTGTCCCTTTTTCCCCAACTCATCTGCGGTATTACATTCCCTATCTGATAACCAGATTTTCATCTCCTCATGCAATGTGCTAAGAGATTGTTCCCTCACCAAAAGGTCTGCACCCCTTCAAAAGTGGTGATCTGACACCCACTTACCCATCTATGTAAATAAGTGTTTAGCTCATTAATATATTCACACATTCATCTGCCTTGCATCTGTGCTCAATAAACTTTTTTCTATAAGCTTCAGGTGTTAAAACACTCTAATAAACAATTTTAACAGTATTATAATTTAAGGGATCAGTATCAGACAATTTAGAAATAGCAGTTATAGCTTTACCATGGAGTAAGGGGGTCAGGAACTGTACCCAGAGCCCTTGGTCAGTGTTATACTCTTTACATACCTTTCAAACATATGAATAAAACTATCAAAATGATCACCTTCTGTAAATTGTGGAAGAAAATTACTGACCTTTGCTGCTTCTGGGGTTCAGTTATTCTCTTCGCCGTTACCTCTATGACCCTGGCGAAGAGTCAGCATCTCCTTTTCATATTGCTGCTCACTCTCATTTTCTTCAGGTTCCAGATGCCACAGTATCTCCGCTGATTCAAATGCCATCTCTTTCTCCTTTTCTTTAGCCTCCAAATGCTGCAGTCTCTCTGCTGATTCTGTTCTAACCATTTGGTCTCCAGTAAAAGTCTCTTTAACTCCAGACAGACTTTTAAGTCCTCTGAAGCAAAGTTGAACTGTCCATTTTTTGAGAATTGCACATCCCCAAGGCCAGTCTGGTTGTCCTCCTGGTTGCTGGTCTGTGATGCAGCTGGAACTAAGGTTGCAATAATTTCTGCTTTAGTCATGTTGGCATGCTCAAGTCCTTTGGCTTGACACATCTCAGCCTACCGGCTCCTTGTCACCTTGCCATACTCCTCTGCTGACATTGTTGCTGCTCTCCTTGACTAACTAAGCTAAAAAATAAACAAATAAATCTATTGTGATATGAAACTCTGAATGTTCACTGTGTGGCTGACTGAGAATACAAACATCTTCTTTAGTGACCACAGTTTACAGGCTACAGGAGTTCAATATCCACACCACTGAACCCCAATATGTGTACATCACACAAATGCCAACCAGTAAATGTGATACCCCACCACTGAACCAGTAATCAAGGAATCTCAGTCCTCACCACTGGCAACAGTGGGGGGACATACACTGAGAGGATAAGTACACACACACACACACACACACACACACACACACTATTTCCACATGCTGCTCACTGCATCAAATGCAATTTACCCTAGGAGCACACAGAGACCACAGTCAATCCGGGGATGGTTTCTCCCTCTTTCTCCAGATCCCCAATAAGACTCCTGACAGGCACAGCTATAGAGGTGAGTCCTTAGCCAGGGCTCCAAGCCAAGTCCTCGAAAACTCTGTCTGTCCAACCAGTGCTTCGTGTCCCTGCCCAAGTAGCTGACACACACACACACACACACACTCTTAGAGATTTGTTTTACACACACACACACACACACACACACACACACACACACACATACATGGAAAAGGCTGGCACAGGTTTACTAGCAATACCACCTTCTGTCCAGACTACTAGGTAGTTATCACTCCCACCAGAACCCCTTATCAGCTACTTTAAGGCCCTTAACAAAGTGTGTCTAATCTTACTGTGTAATGTCACTATCAATGCAAATGGTAGTTGACCAAGAGCAAGGCTATTATGAGTGGCACACAGTGTCACCAAATAAATATGGAACTACTCTCAGAACTTAAATATCTCTAGACAGATCAGCTACAATGAAATCTTTAAATATATTTAATAATAAACAATACAAGAACAAGATAATATAAAATATACAGTGACATCATTGTTCAAAATCACAGGAAATATTTAAAACAACATTGCAGGACTGTCTCAAATGAAGAAAGAAAAAATATCTAAGTTAAGCTTTGCTATATTCCTGACTATATCTATGATAATTGCTTTACCCTAGTTAACTTACTTAAGATCAAGGCAAATGTGTGGTGAATGGGTCTTCTGGTCAGGTCTAAAAAGACTACAGAATGCTGTCCCTCTCAGAGAGTTTTCAAATTAATATCTGAAATATTACTGCTGGGATAGCTTGCAAAATGACACCATTTCTTATCATCTGACTCTATCCCAGGTAAAAACTCTGCTGGAATCTGGCAGTATTTAGCATCTACATGTGAAAATACATAGATGATGGATTTTCCTCAGATCTTTGGCAAATGACGCAAGTCATAACACAATAAAACATTTCCAAGACAATAGTAAAGCTCCTTCATTTTAGACATTGTGACTTCTTGCTGCACTGAAACTGAAAGACAACATCTTTTTTATGGCCTAGCCATAAAGTAATTTAATTTCTGCTATTTTTCTAAAGTGTTGCAAGTTAACCTCCTGTAGTCCAGTTTCCCCTGTTAAAATATATACATTTAAACAGTTACAATAGTGTATGTACATTTCAGTTCTATTCCAGTAGGGTACACTGTGGCTACATTTCAAACAACACTTTGTAAAATACCTCTTTCGCACAAGTCTTTGCAAACCATCTTATATGACATCACAGCTCTAATACGTTTGTAACACAAACATCTTATATGTATCCTATTGATATTTACAAATGACATATAATTATTTACAAAATTCCAAATAGCTGGGCTGGCAATATCCTCTTTCATGACAGCAGCCACTGCCATGACCATGGCATCAACGGGCACTCCTTTACTCCAAAACTGTTTATTACAAGGTGGTGCCATAATCTTGTCTGCTCTCCTAGGTATAGGCTCCACAGTGTCAGGTTCCTTCCATGGCTGCCAAGAGATCAATTCAGTAAATCATTTGAGCAAGATTAGGTGATTTAAATGATACATTTTCTGATTGCAGTGAATGGCTGGTTTGAATGGAAGGCTGTTGGATACATGGATATTGATGTTTTTATTAAAGATTTGGTTTGTATGTCTACAATTTATTAATGGTCTGATGAAGCACCAGTTACAGTGTGAAAGCGCTTATCTGTTTCATATGTTATTAAAATAGTTTTGATTTTACTCAGTCATCTTCAGTTGTGTTTCTTTGCGGATGTGTTTTATTTTATTTTTTCGTTGTGGTGTCACATGCAGTTAATTCCTTGAGAGACATTTTCTGTTCAGTAGTTATAGAAATTGAAGTACCCTGCTGGGAAGCCTGGGGTTCTTGGACTAGGTACCCCTGTGGCAAAGAGTAATGAGGATCCATGTGCATAGACATCAAGGATGAAGAAGGGCTAGGATCTGTCTGTTCCACTCAGGCAGATAAAATCCTCTGCCCTGAAGGCAGCTCACCCTGGAAAAAGAGAAGAACTAGGATATGAAAGAACAAGCTTTTGGAGTGATGACCCTCTCTGCTCCAAAAGCAATCCCCCCAAGGTGGTAGCCAGAGGTGAGCTATCCAAAGCCAAGGGTCCAAGTCACAGAGATGGCTCCAACAATTTTTGAGTCGAATGCAGCACCTTGGATCTGACAGGTAAGCTTTGGTTCCAAGAGGTCTCTGGATCTGACAGAATCAGAGCACTCAGGGTAATCTTCAGATATAAAGATATAACAATTTATTTATTTTATTTCTTTATTTATTTATTGCATTTGTTGACTGGGAAAGTCCACTGGGCCTAGAGGAGTCCATTTTCAGAGGAGGCCCGGGGAGAAAAGCTCCATATTGTTACATACAATTAACTAATTAAAACATTGTTGATACATGATGGACACATTACTACATACAATTAATTAAACAATGTTGATACATAATAAAATGGACAGACAGTAGGAAGGATAATATAATTGGCAGAGATGACATTTCAATAATTACATACAAAGGACAAAAAATTATAAGTGAGAGCATAAATGGAAACAGAAGTATGAAAGTCAGCTTAGAAGAGGAAAGTAATGTTGCAGTGTATATGAGTTGAAAAATAAAATAGTACATACAAGTGAGTGTGTAGGATTCAAAGCAGAGGAGTGTAGCAATTTTCGGATCCAAGTCAGATGGAGTTGAAAAAGAAAATAGTATATACATGTGAGGGTGTAGGATTCAAATCAGAGGGGTGTATCAATTTTTGGATCCAAGTCAGATGAAGTTGGATGGTTTGGATCCAAGCGCTCTGTAACAGTTGAAGATATCAGAGGAGGAAATTACAGTGAGGGTGTAGTAGAAGCATGGACCTCCTGACCTGAAGGGGTAGGAGCATGTAAGACACCCATGTGACTCTTCACAGAGAGATTCTTCTGTACCACTCTTTCCAAATCTTCTTCAGTCAAACCTTTGAAAGAATGAGTGGAAACAAGAGAGGGCCTTACAATGAAAGAGGAGGATCTTGGGGGACATATTTAGAATTTAGGGAGATGGTTTGGCAGTTCAGATTAAATGCCAATAACTGCCCAGGTTTAAATGAACAGATTTATATTCTTCCAGCTTTAAAAATGAAAGCAGAGTGTTTATGACATTGTCTTTAGAATGCACCTATTAGAACTTTAATATGTGCATGTTTTATACTTTTAAACACATTTACAAGACTTGTCCTGACTTTTTATTTTTAAATAACCATTGTTTATTTTAAAATATTTTTTTAAAACATTGTTTATAATATTTGTATATTTTTTCATTGGATCTATATGTGTTTTCCTTTGAGGTAGTATTGTATGTCTGTCTTTTTAAATTAAAAGATTTCATTATGAATGGTCTTTAAAATTAAATTGGTATAAACCACTAATAATTATACCTAGTTGTATATAATGCAAGTTATATCTTGGTTAAACTGTTCTGATGAAGTCCTTTACACAGCTAAATAAGGGCAACAACTCTTAAACTATGTCCCTGACTTTTGTGTGTTATATTAAAATAATTTTTATAGTGGCAGCATTGGTTATTTAAATTTCATCTTCATTTTCTGACTACAGACTTGCTTGCACTGAGGAAGCACCACATGAGCTGTTCTCTGTCTATTTGTGGTGTATATTATCTGTACAGACACACACCCTGTTTTCTTGTTTCAACAATTGAGTGGGACCTGAGTTTGTGATGCTCCAACAAAGGCGAGGGTGCCCTTGAAGGCAATGTATCCACAGAATGGGAAATATCTTGTTCTTGGCAAATAAATGAGACTAGCTCTTGTATGACTGGAAATGGTTGGATCTGGTAGATTTCTCATTGGATCTGAGGAGGGCAGATCTATCACTTCACTCTTTTTCTTCTTATCCGAGGGTGAGATCTGATCTATCTTATTCCGCTTTCTAGGTTTTGGATCCAAGGGTGAGGTTGGATCCAATTTAGACTTTTTTTTAGATTTCTCTGAGACCTGTGAGGATGAAGTGGAAGGTCTAGGAGAAGAAGACTTAGAATTTCTGCTTTTAGGAGGGTTAGTCCCAGATATTGCTTTTCCAACAGCTGAAGGTAGCAAGCCTTTCAAAATCTGTTGGTTTTTCTTCTCAGCTAATGCTCTGGGGTTAAAGCCATGACAAATTACACAATCTTACTGCAAATGTAATGGTCCAATACAGTAAACACATAAAGTATGAGCATTAGACATAGGAAGTTTGTGCCCAGACTTATATTTTTTAAAACCTGCAGGATCTTTTTCCACCATAATCATAGCTAACAGTAACTACTAATCAGAATTACCACAAAGGCAAGGAAGCCAGACTTTTTTTATGGACAAAAGAGAAAGAAACAAAATACCAGCAATAGTAGATAAGAGCTACACCAAGTGTAGAGATGGGGAATATTATTAAAAATATTTCACTGCAAGAATTTTGCAGTTTACACTCCGTATGAAATTTTAAAGAAAAAGAAACACTAAAGCAGTATATTTGAAGATGCTAAGTCAATGAAAATGTAAGGGGCTAAAAAAATGCTTTAAGGAGAAGAAAAACCTTAAAAGATTATTTAGGAATATGCAAAAAATACCCATCTCAAAACTGCTTGATATCTAAGGACAACCATGCCTTTCACATAAAGCAGCAAACGAGATCTGAGGTAGCTTAGGGTTGGTGCATTATGGGTAAGGGGAAGCTCAAGAGTTTTAGTTTGCCATGAGCTTTAGCAATGGCCAAGATGGATCAGAGCATCTGATCCTAACCCATCAGTTGAGGAGAGAATGAAAATTGACAACATCAGTTCTGTAGTTATTATTTTGTTGGATAGAACGAATTGTCTCACATGGTAGAAAAAGCCCAAACAGACACAAAACGTGATCAGGATGTAGAGGGATAGGCATGCATAAAAAGCGAGCAGCCTGTTCAGGACATGAGTAAATGGATGAACCAGCAGTGTGAATGTTTGCTTTAAAGGAACAGAAGGTGAGAGGATATAATGGTAACATAGCTAATCAGTATGCATTGGCTTGAGAAAAGTGAGTACTGTGTAGCAGAGACATGGATGAATATAAAGAAGGAAGCACTGTGGAGTTTTTCCAACCTGTTGATTGTAGAGTGATCCACTCCCTAGAGTGTATGTGTAATCAAGAGATAAAGGTGGGATCATAATGTAAACAAAGCTTCAATCTAATCTTGTCATAGGACTCGCATCACTGTTCATACCTTCATAAAACAGAATCAATGTGATCAGAGATACCAGAAGTATGTTCAGCACTATGATGAGGTGATCTCTAAATGTATCATTTATGTCTGAATGTCATTAGTGTGCCAGCATTAGAATATCATGCATGTTTTAACACTTTCTTTAAATAAAGCACAAACACATATGCAAAATGAACCAAGCAGGAATGCTGAGCTGCACTTTGTACTACAAAAGGAGTGATGAAAAAAGAAAGAAAATTATGAATTAATAAGCAAAAAGTAAACAACATAGCCCATCAACACTAGGATGTAAACATTAATTATGAAGTGTAAACATTTGTTCAACTCAAGGACTGATTTTCATTTATTCTTCCTGTTTCTCCAGCCCTGTTTTTCTACTACTTAACACTGTGCAGTTTTGTTGAATAAATTTGTGCAGTTTTTCCATTGCTGGATAGAATGTCATGGAAGACTCACACAGGGAGAAAGGAAACATATGTGAAATGTATGCACCCATTAAACTAGACAAAGTGTTACACCTTAGATTTAATACACAATGATTTTATGGAGTTTGCTGTTTCATAATTCCTCCTAGCACAGTGCTATGGCAGTCTCATCAGTGCAAGTCAACCTGCAGAACGGACAATTCCTTGCTCAGATTTACATCACTTTGAATTATCTGCAGTCATAGGTATTTCTGAAGTTTACACAACATGCAGGAAAGCTGTTCTAACTGAGTATAATGCTGTCTGTCAAAATTATTGTTAACTGCTTAAGCACACATTACTTTATGGAGTGCTTTGCTCTCCCACAACACATCCACAAACTTACCAAACTAATAGGAAAGTATTGCAAACTCTAACAAGTACTGTCAGTGGCACAACAGGTAGCAAACACACCTTTTGTGGTGAAGATTGTGGATTATTTTCCATATCAGTAGATGGATTTCTAAAACTGCAGTGCAGCATAAGAATGGTTTAGCAATCCTGAGTTTGTCCTCCTTTGGATGAAATGTTAAATTGAGGTCCCATCTGCTTGAGCTAGTTGTAACTCAGTTGGGTTTAAAAGACCCCATGGCACCAATCAAAAAGAGTAGGGGTCTTTTAATGAACACAACATAAAGAAAACATTATTTTCATATTTTCATATTTACAATATATATATATATATATATATATATATATATATATATATATATATATATATTTACATATAGATGTCTATAAATTGCTGTATACTATCATCATATTTGTTCTTCCATAATTGACTCCCACCCCTTTTTGCAATATATCAGCCAAACTCCATTTCCTGTTAAATAAAATTACATTCAATTTTTCATTTTAAATAATCTGGAGTATGGAAAACAAATTCTTATCTACCCTTCTCACATATTGCTTCTCTTTGTTTTTATAATCTCCATATATAATTGTATTCATATCTATATTGTTTACATTAATATTCTTGAAATATTTTCTTCGCATAACTTTTCCATTGTTTAACCACTCTTTTATTTTTCCAAAAAAAAAAAAACATGCTCTGTTGTCTCTTGTTCCCCACAACATAAACATACCATTTCAACTCTCCTTTTTATATGGCATATTTCTTTACCGGTAATTTATTTATTACCAGTCTTTATAGGAAGTCATGATACTCTACAATCTTAGTGCACCACTTTTTCCTTACTTTAATGACTTTTGCCAGTTCTTCTGGCAAATTTTCATATGGATTTACATAATAATATTGTTTTATCACATTATTATATTGCATCCTTCTCTATATCATCAATTTTCATCTTCCGTGTTAATGATTTTTCTTGATAATTTTTTATTGCTCATTTTCATAATCTTCCAAATTTTTGGTACTTAAATTTAAACATTTTCTCTATTAATTTCTCATTATCTGCCTTTACCCGCTTTACCACTCTATGCAAGTTTAAAGAAGCAGAATAAGCAACTGGATTTAATAACCCCAAACCCCCTTCATCATCCCTCATATACAACAAACCACTTTTCAATCAGTTTAATCTTGAACCTCATATGAAATAAAACACTAATGGCACTTTTGTTTTCATTTGTCTGGGGTCATAAAACATTTCCCATAAGTAATTTTTGTCATTAAACAAAATTCACCAGATTGACCTTTTTCTTGAATGGTAATCTATAAGTTCTCAACATAATACATATTTCTTTCATTTTCTTTTATCAAACTCTCCCATTGTATCATAACTACGTCATTTCCCTATATGTTATCCCTAGCAAAGATACTTCATTCACTAAAAAATACACCCATCCCAATTTTCACCATATCACCCAAACCCTTACTTTTATTTTTATTCAAGGTCATTCCCATTTCCTTTATTCAAGGTCATTCCCATTTCCTTTAAACATCCATTCAAACAAAACAACACTTCCCTTATTCATATTTTATTCTTAACCACAACTATATTATCTACATGTGCCAAAACTATTGGAATCACTTTGTTTTGCATCATATATCTAGCATCTTTCATTTTATAAGCTACGTCACTCACTATCACATTCATTACTAATGCAAACAATATCCTGCTCATGGGATATCCTTGTCTTGTACTACAATTCATGCATATTTCCTTACTCAGCCACTCATTCACTAACATTCTGACTTTATTATTTTGATATGCTGACATACACATTCTACTACCTATTCCATATGTTTCCATGCAATCCATATCCTACTGTATCAATGCTTTACTAATATCACCTACCATTAGCGTCACATCTTTCTTTTTAATTATAATATCATACGCAATTTCTGGAACTACCAATAATAATTTCTGGCATACCTTCCCTTATATACCTTATCCACTTTCTTCGACAATGTCCTATAATTTTCATGTTAAACACCACATAATCTAATGTTTGATGAAACAGATTCTGTCTTTCCTTGCCATGTATATATGCATTTAATACTATAATTTACAAACATATTCTCTCCATCTCACATCCACAGTAGTTAACCTTCCCATCCTTACCAATATTATATCTAATATTTTTTACTGTTTTTTATACCATACAGTCACTCCAGAACAACATTAACTTCCTAAATTCCATATTATATTTCCACCCCACAACTTTTCTCTTTTTAATATTTCTTCACTTGTCAGAAATGATATATCCTATATAAGATTCATACTTGCATCACATTTAACACATCTTTCCAGTATCATTATTCTTCCTACAATATTAATAATGTTATTGACATTTACTGAAAGCACTCTAAAATTATTAGTTTTCATTCTTTCTTAGTTTAAGGAAAGTACTTTACATTTTTTTCTTTCTTGTTACTTATTCTTTCTCCAACTGAATATTTTTTGTTTTTACTATTCATGATACTCAGAATCAGATTTTTCAATATTTTCATTAACTGAAAGACATCTAAAATTACTGTTTCTCTTTCTTTTTATTTTTTGGTGATGTGTTTTTAAAATTTCTTTTTCTCATCCTTACCCTAGCATCTCTCAAAATTATGTTCCTAACATCCTTTGCACTCCCTTCACAAATATTTGACTTATCACTTTCAATTTCATCTTCATTTTCAACACTCTGAGTACAGTTACCTTCATCCTCTTGAAATATAACATTTTATCTAAGTCATGTTTTTTGATTTCATTTTCTTTTTCATTAATACCTTTCCCATTACCTCCTCATTACTTTCAGACATTACAATACTTTATTCACCTTGCTCAACATTATATTGCTTATTCTTGGGACTTCCAAGACAACTGCATAACTTCTGCTCTCCCAGGGTGAAAAGAGAAACTAAGGAAAAGGAACACCAATGAAAAAAATTTCTGGTAAAGTTCAGTTACTGGCTAGTAAATACATTGCCTTGTTGCCAGAAAAAAATAAATTTGGAAAACCTGAAAGAAAGTCAGCCAGAAAAGGTGAAGGGAAAACACTCTCTGGGAAGGATTCTGTAGTTGTTCAGCAAAACGCAGTTCAAGCTTCAGCTTTGGTTCAATAGATGGTTTCCAGTAATTTAGAGAGAAACTAAATCAAATTTAAGCAGAGGTGATTAAAATAAATACAAATTGAAGGAATATATTAATTCAAACAACAAAATGCTGGAAAAAAGATAAGAAATTCTAACTCATTCACTCAAATGCAGCTCAGGAAGTTTGCACTATAATTTCTAATGGATGGAGTCAAAGCCTTTTTAACAGAATCAAATTATGTACTCACATTTCAAACAAATGTTTCTATCTCTGGAACCATAGAGTTTATGAAATAAGTATAAATGGCAAACTGATAACCACCAAACCACACTGTGAGAGGAAAACTGAAGCACCGGACAGCCAACAAAATAAAAGCAACTGTTTATTATAAATATTATTTTATTATATAAAATCATAAAACTGGTAAATGAATTTTGAAGTTCAAACAAAATGTTATAAAACAAAATGTTATAAAACAATGATTCCTTATGAACATATGTAGACGCACAAACATCGTATCATTAAAACTTGACAAAGCAATGTTCATAAAACTAACAGATCTTAGTCTCAAACAGAAAGAACCTTTGAACATTATTTTTAGAAGGGGACGTAATATTAAAGATTGGTTGACATTTCAAAATAAGGGTAAAAAGAAAACGAAAGCAAATGGCACACATCCATGTGGAATGTGTGCACAATGTCCCTGGTTGGTTGATACATGAAGTATATTTATTGAATCAAGAGGAAAATAAATCGTAAGTAAAACACATAATACCTGTGAGTCATATGGAGTTGTATATATTGCAATTTTGGGATATGCTCTGCCTTTTATGTAGGAAAGACTGAGAGAAAAATAAAAAGGAGAGTTTGTGAACACATGAATGACATAAATAAAAAAGAAAGTAATGCACTATACAGACACACCATTATATGTCCCCTAGCTAAATATAAGTTTTTTATTATTGAAGAAGTTCAGAAAGATGAAAGGGGTGGGTTATGGGAAACTCATATTGAATACCGGGAATTATATTGGCAAATTATTTTGGATGCCAACAAATTCCCAGGTTTAAATGACAATATTTCCCTTGCACCCGTCCTTAAGTTGAGGGCAGCTAGATTATAAATATGTTTTAAAATATTACCAAGTTTTACATTTTAGAAAGTATATTAAATATTTATATTGTTTCATACATTGGGGTAAAATTGATTCATCTATTGATATTTATATGTTTATATTGATGTATTCACTGTCTTTATATTATTGGTAGAAAATACACATTCGTTCATATTCAGTATTTTATATTCAAATATATATTATTAATATGTATATTCATCAACATTTAATATATCAATAACCTACAAGCCCACTACTTTTCTGTCTCATACCAACTCATAATTCTTTCTAGCATGTCGAAGGGTCAGATGCTGGCGTCCTCTCCTGCCCAGTTGGTGAATCTGGGAATTCTGAGACAATGTTACAATTGCCTCATGTACACGGACAACCCTCTCGTCCTCCCACGTAACACTAACACTTGTGAGAGATGCAGCTATTTAGCCAGACTGAAGGCTGAGCTCTCTCAACTCAGGACTTGCAAGACCAGGCAGGAGGAGAAGGCAACTAAACACACCACAATACCAGTCTCACATAACTCAACCACACCACTGAATCAAACACATAAACACACTAAGACATACTCGGAGGCTCTGAGTAAATATTTACCTAAACAGCAGAGGCCTCCAAAGCAGACACCCAAGCAACTGCAAACTCAATACACCACACAAACAACACATAAACAACAAAATCAGTGTGCAAAGCAGTCACTGCCCTT
The DNA here is from genome assembly GCF_019279795.1 of Protopterus annectens. Taxonomy (NCBI): domain Eukaryota; kingdom Metazoa; phylum Chordata; order Ceratodontiformes; family Protopteridae; genus Protopterus; species Protopterus annectens. The sequence goes on from NC_056725.1 coordinate 1,217,657,164, forward strand.
AAGGCCAAATACAACACCAAACATACTTGTCATAGGTGACTCCATAGTCAGACACACTGACATCCCACTCACCAGGCTGAACAAGGAGAGGGTCATGGTCCACATAACACAACACTCAGGTCACTCCATGGCAAGTACAAGTATGACACAGTCATTGTCCATGCTGGTGTGAACGACCTGAGACCTGGACTACATGAAAAGAGACATTGAGGAGCTCTCTGATTATGTAGCCTAGGCAAGTATGACCCTGACCCTGAGCAGTATCCTTCCTTCACCAAGAATGATGCCACAATATAGTGACAAGATGATCAGCTTTAACAATTGGCTTAATTTCTGGTGTCATTCAAAGGGGATCCAGTGCCTGTCTGCCTGGGATGACATGCTCGACAAGCCACGCGCACCTGTCACCCTCGGATATTGGCTAAGGCTCTTGCCACCCCATAGTGCCTTTTAGGCAAGGCTCAAATTCTAAACCTACCACCCTAGAAAACAAAAATGAAGAAACTAAGGGTAATGCTGCTCAATGCCAGAAGTCTAAATCTCAAAATGCACAGGCCCTTCTCAGTATGGAGAACATCGATGTCTGTGCTGTGACTGAAACTTGGTTCAAGGCTCCTGAGAGCACCCTGGCACTATCAGGTTTCATTCATATCATGTGTTCCGCCCCAAAACCCGGACCACACCACAAAAGGAGGTGTATCCATATTCATCAAAGATACCCACACCTCCAGGTTGGCGGCTACGCAGAAACCATCCAGGTGCAATTAACCATAGGCAAAACTGTTCTACAATTTGTAGAATGCTACAGGCCACCCTCTCAAACTCAGGAAACCCACACAGCCTTCCTGAAGACACTGGAGGGTATAAATGTATCACCAAACACCATCATAATATTGGGTGACTTCAAAATATAGACTGGGAACATTACTCAAGCTCAAACTTTCTAGCCCAAAGGTTCCTGGAGTTCATAAATTCAAATGCCATGGAACAACTAGTCACCATCCCCACAAGAGGAGAAAATATACTAGATCTCATCATCACAAACATGGGGACAAATGCTCCACACCGAAGTATATCTCATTGGTGAGATCAGATCATAAACTAATCTCACTAGAAATCCACATCCCGCCTCTACCCCAAACAAAAGACCACAGTGAAGAACTTCTAAAGCAAACTTCACACTACTCAAGACAGGTGTGGTATCCTTCAAGGCCCCGAGCCAATGGAAACCACAAAAGCCCTTACAAATGCCTTCTATGAACACCTTCAGGACTGCATGGATCAGGCAATCCCAAATAAAACCAAGACTCCAGTCTGGTGGACCCCAGCCATAAACAAACTTTACAATAAGAGGAGAAAGCTATTACATGATAGAGCAAAATCCCAAAAGGGAAGGCATCTTGATCAGCACTAGCAAGAAACTACGATCCCTCATAAAATCATCCAAGGCCAACTTTGAGAGAAAAATTGCCATAGATTCAAAAGACAATCATAAGGCCTTCTTCAGCTATGTCAGAAACCTGGGTGGAAACTCCCAGATATGCTCAGAATTAGTCCAAAATGATACAAAATCACTGAACCCACAGACATTGCCAACATACTGGCAGACAGGTTCAGCTCACCCCTCTCCCCAAAAGGAGAGATAACTATCCCAACTGAGTGTAGCCTCCCGACATCTCAAATGTGCAGGTGTCAATGGGACCAGATGGGTCCCCGCTGTGTGCTATATGAACTTACGAAAAAAAAACCCGCCCCATAAGGCAGCTGTTTAATCTTAGCCTCACCACAGGATATGTGCCCGCAACTGTGGTCCCAAAGCCTGGTCTGCAAAGCTATGGAGAGGATCATAATGGAACTCATAAACAAGGACATAGGGGACTTGCAGACCTTGGAACAGTCACCAAGGCCATTGATGAGGTATTATAGAGAAACTACCAGCTTAAATGTAAACCCATATGTCACAAGATGACAGAACCCACAGGGTTAGAGTTGCTGGAGCCATGTCAGACTCCAAGCCAGTTACAAGTACATAGTAGGACTATGGCTGACAAAGTTTGCGGATGACTGCAAACTGGGTGCCATAGTGGATAGTACAACATCCTTCAGAGGGTCTCACGGAAACTGATAGCTGGGTGCAGAGCCCATGCACTGAAGTTAAAAAAAGTGTATAGGGTGGCAACCCACTAAGCACAGAAGAGGTTATCAGGGACCTGGGGACCCAGGTTGACAGTGGCAGACCTTCTACATTGCCCACCTGATCATGAAGGATTCACATCCAGATCAAGTGAGGTCATTGTTGTACTCTTCACTTATCAGACCAATGATCGAGTACAATGCCCCCCATTCGGGATGTATCACCCGACACCTGCAGCAATTGGAGAGACCCCAAAAGTTCCTCACCAAAAGGATAAAGGGACTCCAAAACCTGTCATATGCTGCCAGACTGAAGAAACTCCAACTCTATTCAGTTGCATACCGTCTGCTCAGAGGTGACCTGTGCCTGACATACAAGGCCATGACCAACCCGGAATTAATGGACATGCTCCACCTCAAAAAAAACAAATCCACCAAAACCACTAGAGCAAGAGACTTAAACCTTAGCATGGATATAAATAGGATGTGCTGGAGGGATAGATTTATCACCCAAAGACTCCCCATGCTGTGGAATAAAATTCCAGTCCATGTGAGGCAGAGCACCTTGCTGGCTCTGTTCAATAGAAATCTTGACCGGTGGATGGGAGATCGTAGCAAAACAAACTAATGGGCACAGTATTTCTAATATAAGGGGCGGCGTAAGCCACATAACTTTGGGATAGGCTTATAAATGCCCTAGGGCAGTTAGCCTAGTATAAACCTATGAACCTATGAACATATTATATAATTCATATTTAGGTTTTTGAAAATAGGGGTTACATATATTTCATATTATTCTTTGTAATTTTCATTTTGACCACTGGGTGGGAGTATTTGCTATGAAAAACATTGCTTTGTCAAGTTTTAATGATACGATGTTTGTACGTCTACATATGTTCACATGGAATCATTGTTTTATAACATTTTGTTTGAACTTCAAAATTCATTTACCAGTTTTATGATTTTTTATAATGAGAGATTTTTAAAGTTTTTTAAAGTTAAATTCTTTGAGGGAAAAAAGTTCTGTTGAAAAGGCTTAAATTAAATGAGTTATGCATACATATTTATGAGGCCATGGTCTCATTACTATTGGATAATTCAAATGCTTGTCAGCATATATAAATGTTGAATTAATTTTGTGTGTTTGTCTGATGAAGTCTGTTTGTTTAGAAGATGAAAAACGCAGTGATTTGTTAAGCGTTTAACGTTGGATTATTTGTTATAATAAACAGTTGCTTTTATTTTGCTGGCTGTCCGGTGCTTCAGTTTTCCTCTCACAGTGTGGTTTGGTGGTTATCAGTTTGTTTCTCACACTGTTCCTCACGTTTTGGGTTACTAGTTTTCTAAGGAGGGAGAGGAGAGCTCTTCCCTGGTCGGCACGAAGGTACCTACACAAAAGGGGAAGGAATTGCCTGCAGTTATTGGTCAGCTGAATCAGTTGGTTGCTATGCTGACTCCTTTGTGTGACTCGTTTATGCGTCACAGTGTCAACACATCTTTACCCGGAAACCAGTGTGCATTTGCTTTGAACAGACAGAATAGCGGGGGAAGATTTAACGGTTACAGTCACCATTCCAATTCGAGCCCTGGAGAAATGTCTAACAAAGGACCCGATAGGGTTGGAAATTTTCCAAATATTCTCCTAAACAGCGAGCAAGACATTAATCCAAGCGAACGCATTGGCGTTCAGAGGAGCAACCAAAAAACGTCAGAACAATAAGGTGACTGTTTACATAATGTTTTGACTTTAAATGACTGGCTCAAACAGAAAGTTGAGCTTCATGAGAATTTTGTTAATGAAGAAGAACATGTTTCAACATTTGCTGACAATTTACATAAGTTAAATGATTTATTATTTAAATACAAAATTTTAAATATAGATAACACATATTTAAAAGAATGTTTACAAGCTAAGCTGGTACCAAAAGATCTACGGGTTCACAAATGCCCTAACAATGTGAAGGAAGGTACAAAATTTCATGATTCACTACTTAAAATGTTTGATAATTGGGGTTTTGAGCTCATCAGAGCTATTATTAAAAACAATGAAGAAGAAATAGATTACTTGACAAAGCAAATTGATTCTGTAAATGAGAAAATCACTAAAGATCTTATGTTTACATTTGACAATGAAAAAAATAAGTATTTGGAGTTGAGAAATGATATAGATAAGAAATGTGTCAGAATTCTGGATAGGAAGAAAAGAAAAATTAATAGAGATATATTCGAATATGAACATCACATACAATATCCCAAACCCAGAGTTATGTTTAATTATGCAAAAAAATAAGTATTGGTAGAATGTTATGCTCAATACACCACACAAACAACACATAAACAACAAAATCAGTGTGCAAAGCAGTCACTGCCCTTAAGGCCAAATACAACACCAAACATACTTGTCATAGGTGACTCCATAGTCAGACACACTGACATCCCACTCACCAGGCTGAACAAGGAGAGGGTCATGGTAAGCTGCCTATCGGGCGCTAGAATCCGCCACATAACACAACACTCAGGTCACTCCATGGCAAGTACAAGTATGACACAGTCATTGTCCATGCTGGTGTGAACGACCTGAGACGTACCTCCCTGGACTACATGAAAAGAGACATTGAGGAGCTCTCTGATTATGTAGCCTAGGCAAGTATGACCCTGACCCTGAGCAGTATCCTTCCTTCACCAAGAATGATGCCACAATATAGTGACAAGATGATCAGCTTTAACAATTGGCTTAATTTCTGGTGTCATTCAAAGGGGATCCAGTGCCTGTCTGCCTGGGATGACATGCTCGACAAGCCACGCTGCCGCAAGGGACGGCTTGCACCTGTCACCCTGGGATTCCGGATATTGGCTAAGGCTCTTGCCACCCCCATAGTGCCTTTTTTAGGCAAGGCTCAAATTCTAAACCTACCACCCTAGAAAACAAAAACGTGAAGAAACTAAGGGTAATGCTGCTCAATGCCAGAAGTCTAAATCTCAAAATGCACGCACTCGAGGCCCTTCTCAGTATGGAGAACATCGATGTCTGTGCTGTGACTGAAACCTGGTTCAAGGCTCCTGAGAGCACCCTGGCACTATCAGGTTTCATCTCATATCATGTGTTCCGGCCCCAAAACCCGGACCACACCACAAAAGGAAGGGGTGTATCCATATTCATCAAAGATACCCACACCTCCAGGTTGGCGGCTACGCACGAAGCATCGGAAACCATCCAGGTGCAATTAACCATAGGCAAAACTGCTCTACAATTTGTAGAATGCTACAGGCCACCCTCTCAAACTCAGGAAACCCACACAGCCTTCCTGAAGACACTGGAGGGTATAAATGTATCACCAAACACCATCATATTGGGTGACTTCAACTACCCGAATATAGACTGGGAACATTACTCAAGCTCAAACTTTCTAGCCCAAAGGTTCCTGGAGTTCATAAATTCAAATGCCATGGAACAACTAGTCACCATCCCCACAAGAGGAGAAAATATACTAGATCTCATCATCACAAACATGGGGACAAAATGCTACACACCGGAAGTATATCCCTCATTGGTGAGATCAGATCATAAACTAATCTCACTAGAAATCCACATCCCGCCCCACCCCAAACAAAAGACCACAGTGAAGAACTTCTAAAGCAAACTTCACACTACTCAAGACAGGTGTGGTATCCTTCAAGGCCCCGAGCCAATGGAAACCACAACCCAAGCTGCGAAGCCCTTACAAATGCCTTCTATGAACACCTTCAGGACTGCATGGATCAGGCAATCCCAAATAAAACCAAGACTCTTTCCACCAAGGGCAAACGTCCAGTCTGGTGGACCCCAGCCATAAACAAACTTTACAATAAGAGGAGAAAGCTATTACATGATAGAGCAAAATCCCAAAAAGGGAAGGCATCTTTGATCAGCACTAGCAAGAAACTACGATCCCTCATAAAATCATCCAAGGCCAACTTTGAGAGAAAAAATTGCCATAGATTCAAAAGACAATCATAAGGCCTTCTTCAGCTATGTCAGAAACCTGGGTGGAAACTCCCAGATATGCTCAGAATTAGTCCAAAATGATACAAAAATCACTGAACCCACAGACATTGCCAACATACTGGCAGACAGGTTCAGCGCAAACTTCACCCCCCTCTCCCCCCAAAAGGAGAGATAACTATCCCAACTGAGTGTAGCCTCCCAGACATCTCAAATGTGCAGGTGAAAGCTGCTCTCTCTAAAGCTAAAAACACAGCATCAATGGGACCAGATGGGGTCCCCGGCTGTGTGCTACATGAACTTAATGAAAAACTAAACCCGCACATAAGGCAGCTGTTTAATCTTAGCCTCACCACAGGATATGTGCCCAAGGAGTGGCGTACGGCAACTGTGGTCCCACTCCACAAAGGCGGTGCCTCTACGGACCCTGGTAATTACTGCCCCATAAGCTTAACAAGCCTGGTCTGCAAAGCTATGGAGAGGATCATAATGGAACTCATAAACAAGGACATAGGGGACTTGCAGACCTTGGACCCAACCCAGTTTGGCTTTGTCAAGGGCAGATCTTGCCTTTTGAACTTGGTCGACTTCTTCGAAACAGTCACCAAGGCCATTGATGAGGGAAAGGCAGTCCATGCAGCCTACCTTGACCTTGCAAAAGCTTTCGACACAATACCCCACTCAGGTATTATAGAGAAACTTACCAGCTTAAATGTAAACCCATATGTCACAAGATGGGTTGCAAACTGGCTAAAGGACAGAACCCACAGGGTTAGAGTTGCTGGAGCCATGTCAGACTCCAAGCCAGTTACAAGTGGAGTCCCACAGGGCTCAGTCCTTGGCCCCCTATTTTCGGCATCTACTTCTCAGAAGTACAGGCAAACATAGTAGGACTATGGCTGACAAAGTTTGCGGATGACTGCAAACTGGGTGCCATAGTGGATAGTACATCGGACACAGACATCCTTCAGGGGGGTCTCACGGAAACTGATAGCTGGTGCCAGAGCCATGGCCTGAAGTTAAACGCAAAAAAGTGTATAGTCATACCTTTTGGGAAAAACAAGGTAACCCCAAGCTATCATATCGGTGGCAACCCACTAAGCACAGAAGAGGTTATCAGGGACCTGGGGACACAGGTTGACAGTGGCCTCTCGTTTGACGCTCACGTTGCTAAAGTGGTTTGAAAGACCTTCTACATTGCCCACCTGATCATGAAGGGATTCACATCCAGATCAAGTGAGGTCATTGTTCCCCCTGTACTCTTCACTTATCAGACCAATGATCGAGTACAATGCCCCATTCGGGATGTATCTCACCCGACACCTGCAGCAATTGGAGAGACCCCAAAAGTTCCTCACCAAAAGGATAAAGGGACTCCAAAACCTGTCATATGCTGCCAGACTGAAGAAACTCCAACTCTATTCAGTTGCATACCGTCTGCTCAGAGGTGACCTGTGCCTGACATACAAGGCCATGACCAACCCGGAATTAATGGACATGCTCCACCTCAAAAAAAGCAAATCCACCAAAACCACTAGAGCAAGAGACTTAAACCTTAGCATGGATATAAATAGGACGTGCTGGAGGGATAGATTTATCACCCAAAGACTCCCCATGCTGTGGAATAAAATCCCAGTCCATGTGAGGCAGAGCACCTCGCTGGCTCTGTTTAAGAGAAATCTTGACCGTGGATGGGAGATCGAGGTTTACCCGGAATTATCTCTGTGTCACTACTGGACAGAGGCAAAACAAACTAATGAGCACAGTATTTCTAACATAAGGGGCGTAAGACATAACTTTGGGATAGGCTTATAAATGCCCTAGGGCAGTTAGCCTAGTATAAACCTATGAACCTATATATTATATAATTCATATTTAGGTTTTTGAAAATAGGTTTACATATATTTCATATTATTCTTTGTAATTTTCATTTTGACCACTGGGTGGGATTATTTGTTATGAAAAACATTGCTTTGTCAAGTTTTAATGATACGATGTTTGTACGTCTACATATGTTCACATGGAATCATTGTTTTAGAACATTTTGTTTGAACTTCAAAATTCATTTACCAGTTTTATGATTTTATATAATGAGAAATTTTTAAAGTTTTTTAAAGTTAAATTCTTCTGGTAAAAAAGGTTCTGTTGAAAAGGCTTAAATTAAATGGATTTATGCATACATATTTATGAGGCCATGGTCTCATTATTATTGGATAATTCAAATGCTTGTCAGCATATATAAATGTTGAATTAATTTTGTGTGTTTGTCTGATGAAGTCTGTTTGTTTAGAAGACAAAAAACGCAATGATTCATTAAGCGTTTAACGTTGGATTATTTGTTATAATAAACAGTTGCTTTTATTTTGTTGGCTGTCCGGTGCTTCAGTTTTCCTCTCGCAGTGTGGTTTGGTAGTTAACAGTTTGTTTCTCACACTGTTCCTCACGGTTTTGGTATAAATGGCAAACTCTTCAGCACAAACTACTTTTGTAGTGATAGTATTCTTTAGATTCTGTGTCTAAAACTGAATCCTATAAGTCACAGTAAACACAGTAGCTATTATATTTGCAGTGTTTTGTAAACAACTTATATCTCGGCAACCACTCCAGTTACATACATACTATCAGCAGCATTTTATTCATCTAGCTGAGAACTTTCATGTGAAGCTAAGGAGTTCTGCCTGTGTTACTTGGTTACCGAGATATTTAGAAAAATGTGAAAATTATATCTATATAAATTAATATCATAAAAACAACAGTTAATATCTATTTACCTGCACTAGACAGAGCAAATGTTAATGCAACTGAGTTTGCTATTGTGTAAGTTTTAAGATTAAATCCTTTAAAACCTAGTCCATAGCATGGTTTTGGAAATATTGATGCAAATATGAACAAGCAAAAGTTGATGCCTAGAGGCATCTTAGGAGTTAACTGCAAATGCACCTGGAGGCATCTCTCAGATGTAATTAACTAGTTATTGAGATGAGCTAATTTAACTATTTATTGAGATGACTGATACAACTGAAAAAAATCAGAGGGTGACATTAAGAAAAAGCTGTCTGAATATGAGGTTTCTCAAGAAAAACTGATTAAAAATAGTAGAGTTAGAAGATAGAGCATGCAGAGAAAACCACTGGAAGGAGCAAACTGTAGTGAGTTTATGAAAGTACAAATAAACAACTGGACTGATGTTCCAGAGCAGAATTTGTTACGTGAAAGGGCACATTGAGTGTATGCTCCAAACCTGGCCACGAGAAAGCAGCCAAGATCTATATTATTAAAGATGCAATCATACCAGCAGAAAGAGTTGATCTTGACAACATTGTCGCAGAATGGCAAACTATAAAAAATTGGAGACAGCAGTGTATTTGATTATTCACTGTACAACAGGCAGAAGAGAAGCAATTTTATCCCAGCAGTCATGGAATGTCTTGAGGCAGGTGTGAGATTCAAGCTGCTGTATCCAGTTGTCTTTTTTCCTGGAGGATCAAAGTCATTCTTAGATGTAGAGCAGGCTAAGGGGGAAATATTTTTTATTTATTGACATTTTCAAGGAAATAAAAATGTTTATTCAACAAAAAGTGTGTCAACAAGCAAAAGGGGACACTGCTTCTCATTGTCTGATGGTAAAATTCATAGATAGACTTTGTCAGTGGAACATTTTCCAATGTTCCAAAGGAAAATGCATGCTAGACAATAAAAAAGCACAACAGTTGACTAGAAGAATGAACAGTACCTTGTCTTGAACCAGAGTCTGGTCATTTGGAATGGAGCTGAACAGGAAGCAGACCAGCAACTCTGAAATTAGTGAATCAATTGGAGACTATCTAAGACCATCTGAAGTTCTCACATATGTGAAATATGATTTTGCAGGAGAAAGTGACTAAACCACTGGAATTTTGTTGACTTTGTTAAACCTGTGGGTGGACTGTAAAGCATATATCCCACTTTATATCATTAATGTTTAGAAGGGGGAAACTAACTGTAAGTAAAACAATTTTTGTTATTAGTATTTGTATGAAACATTTCATGATATAAACTGCATGTTCTATACAGTAAAACAGTTTTATATAGTGTGTAGTTAGGAGTATTTAAAATGTGTTAAAGCAAACAAGTACTTTTTTAGTTGCAAGAAATACAGGTTTTCCAGTATAACAAGAGAACAAAGGCTGGATAAAAGCAAGTTTAATGCTGATATGCTTTGAACTTGGGCTGCTGGGGTGGGGGTGGGGTGTAAAATGCACTGATTATATTATATGTAGAATTAGGATATTTTCTCTTTTTATTTTACAAGGGTTAATGTCGAGATTACTGGTCTATTTCAAATGATCAAATTATTGAACCCCATATCACCAGCAATTCACTCCACTCCATTGATGAACAACATACACCCAAACAACATGTATAAACAACACAAACAAAGCATTTACAATGGGGCTAGCCCCCATACACCCCCACACCCCCTGTTAATTATATATACCAACTCTGCAATTGCAGTACATTGATCTTAGTCAAAACAGTTCAATTAACTGAATTGTCAACCATATGGTCTCAACCATATCGGATTCAACAATTTGGCCATTTGATACTTTGAAATAGACCCCTAGATTACTACCTTTTTCTTAAGCTGTTAACATGTATTTTTGTAAGCATATAACCTTTATAAATAAGACAAAATTATCACAGCATTGAAAATGCCAAACGTCTTACAACTGCAAAGATATTAGCTTTTATTTTTTTTCCACTGACAAATATTCAGTGGAGTCAAGATGTCTGCAGCCAAGGTCAGCTGTGCATTCTTTTTTGAATAAAATTTACAAAGATTCATTGCTGAGTACATTTTAACAGAGGCAAGCTATTTGCAGGTGCAAGCAGTTAATCTTGAAAATTCTGAGTATTCTTTGTTGAGGGAAATGTAACATTTAAAGCTAGAATGGCATGCAATTCAGTGAAAAAATTAAGTTTGAAATGATCAGAAATTAATACGAGGTAAAAATCTCCCCAACAGCCTTAATTTGTTAATACTGTTAACAGAACAGTGTACAATTTAGATAGCCAGTGCACTTTTTCTTAGGGCTAAACATTATTTTTTTGAAAGCATGCACACTGTTTTTTTAAATCTGGTAGATAAAGAGAGCTAAGAAAATAACAGACAGTAATCAGTGCAAGTAGAAGCAAAGCTGTAAATTTAATTTTAGGTTAGATAATGCCTGTAGGTGCAGCCATCAGTTTAGGGCAGTTGTTCCCTTCTGGAGGGTTAAACTTCATATATGGAAAATGTATATAATTTTGTGTGTTTGTTGCAAGTTAACATGGGTGGGAGTATTAAAATAGTAAAGCCAAGCAGTCAGTCCAATGAATTCCATGGTGGATATAGTCTCAGAAGCTTTTATTGACCACACAAAACAACAGGATTAAGTGATTTAGTCCATACACTGGACTTCATCAAAATCAACTAAAACAAATGTTATTCCCTTTTATGCTACTTGTCATGGTGTCATTTGACATTAATTAAACAATTAAGCCTAGCCCACAAATCTTCCTAGTGGAAAAAACATTTAGTGGTGAAATATTTTATTTACTATAAATCAAAAGTTACATAGTACATATTGATATACTTCATACATAATAAGTGTACGTATTAATACAATTTGTATAAAAATCCCATGAAAAAGCCCACTCAAAAAAAAAAGATGTCTAAAATTGTTATATTAAACAAAACTATAAAGCTAAAACAGAGCTATAAGGCTAAACATTATTCCTAAAAAAGGGGGGATCCACAAAAATTTTAACCCCCCCTATAAACTTACTAAGATGCTAAAAATCTGTTTGCTATCATTGCCAACAGTGGGAAAATAGATAAACATTCATTTATTCTTGGAAGATGGCCAACTTTATTTGCCATTTTACCTCCCTAGCTTCCAATAATAATTTACTGTCACCTCCCCTCGGGTTGATCTCAATCCACTGTAATATTGCAAAAAGAAACTTTTTGTATAAGGAACAACTTTTTATTATGTGTTTATATAGTGCACTATTGTCATTGCATCTACTTATATTGTATAGATGTTCATATATTCTCCTTCATAGTTTCCCACTCAGTTTTCCCTACATAAAAAAGTAGAAAACCCTGAACACTTAGCAAAATACACTTCAAACTTTGTTGCACAGTTATCCCTGTCAGATATAACTTTTGTGTGGGAATAATTGTCTTAAGACTAGACATTTTCCTTCAAAGATACAACTGCACTTGTGGGCATGCTCCACATTTTGAGGTCCCTTTTTCACTAATGGTCCATGAATTGTGTGTAAAGTTTCACTCAAAACTTTATTTTAAATTCCTATGAGTTTTTGTGAATAAACATGGGTTCTGGACCTAATAACTGAAAAATACTGGGGATAGTTTTTAAAATTTTCCATTTTTTTTCTATTAATGTTTTAGATGTCATGCACTTGTGGTGAGTGTTGGACTACAACAGCTCTTTCATAATTGTTCATTCCCCCCTTATCATTAACATAATTCATTCTTACCCCTAACAAGGGTTTGGACTTTTTACCCATTTCAGTTTGAACATATGTCTTAACATCATTTACTATTCAAAAGGGGTATTCCCTGGCCAAAAATATATTAGCCATTGTTTCAAGTTCACTTGAAAAGTCCTCCAAATAGGGTGCCATTTTTGGCTACCTGAATGCATTGCCCTTTCAATACACTTTTCTTTTGTTATAACAGGTGACGGTTGTTATATTCCAAATATGATTTGCTAAATGTTGACTTTCTATAAATGATAGATTTAAAACCATAAGTTGTATGATAAATTAAAGGCATCTATTTCACGTTATTGAAAATTTACTTAATTGAATCAATAAAAGTCGAACTTTATTGATCGATTAAGTAAAACATTGAATAATGTAAAAAAAAAATTAAAAAACTAAATGCATAGACAGGGCGACAACACCCCTGTACTCCCACACCCCCCTACGTAAATATGCCAACTCCGAGACCACACAACATTGAGGTAAATGGAAATATCCCCTTACAGAGATTTCCATTTACTTGCACGGTGTTCTTCACTTTTGATATTGTCGTGCCCACAATATCAGACTCGATATTGTCAGCTTACGACAACATGAAGTAGACCCAATTAAAGTATCTAGATAAACTATTTTGTTTGTGTTGCAACTATAATTAAATTAAAAAACATAAATGAGATGTTCAAATATTCAACAAATTTACTAATAAACGAGACTGGACCTTTCCACAATATAAAAATATAATCTAAAATCTTACATACAGCTTAATGTACTTGAAAAAATCTGATGTAAATATTGTACCTTTCTCCCAATCTAACATAACCAGATTGGCATAACATGGGGCACAAAAGGCTCCCATGCCCACTTCTTGTATTTGTTTAAAATATTCTCCCTCAAAGAATATGAAATTATAATCTAAATATAATCTGACTTTGTTGTTAGAAAAAAGACTTTACTTTATTAGACTGCTATGAAAGTGTTCCAACCCTTCACCTCTGGGAATACTAGTGAATAAATTCACTACATTAATGGCTAGAGAAATTAAACCATCAAACCATAACTCATGTTTTAATCTTCCTAAAAAGTCCCAGGCATCATTGATCAAATGGAGTATGTTTTGATATACTGGTTTAACCCAATGATCAATACATGTCCCTAGAGGGTAGGTGTTCTATCCCATTGCTGCCACTATTGGTATAAAATGTTGATTTACTATACTCTTGTGGGTTTTGGGAATCTGAAATATGGTTGGTACCACTGTTTTTTCTACTTTCAAGAATGCATATGTCTGAACTGTAATTCTGTGTTCAACTAAATATTCTTCCAAGTAAGAATCTATCAATTGATGAGCTATAGATACCTCATTAATAGACACAGGTAAATAAATGTTGGTGTTGAATACTATATCATTTATAATTTGAAAATAATCAAATGAATTGTAAGTTAAAATTCTACCTCCCTTGTCAGGTTTCATAATGTGGACCATTTTGTCTTTATATAATTTATCAAATAATTTCCTTTCCTCTTCTTTTTGCAATTAAGATGGTCTACTTTTTGGAATTAAGATGATAAATATAATCTGTGATTGCTTTTTCCAAAATACTCAAAGTAGGGTGAAGCTGGGGGTTAAAATAACTTGGCTTTCTAACCACTTCTTTAGAATGTGCAGCATTTGTCTCTTCCCTTAATCTGTCTTTAAAGAATATTGCCAAATTCAATCTCCTGATAAAAAAATTTACTTCTGAAATACTGTCAGCAATATCAAAATTTCTTTGAGGGACAAATTTTAACCCTTCTTGAAACAAGTTAAAGTATTCTTCAGTAATGGTATTAATAGTGTAATTGTAAATACTAAATATTTTCCTAGTATACACTATCTTGTTTTCTTCCACTGTTGGTAAAAGGCCCCGTTCTTCCCTCCTTTCCAATATTCTGTGTGCATCTCCTGCCTAATTTCTCCTGAATCCCTGAGATGTTTTTCTGTGTCATTTCTGTCTTTGTGGTGGGTGAGGATGATGAAAATCTTGAGGCCTCCTATGGGATTAAATGAACAATTTTTTCAGTTTTTTTTACCTCCTTCATCATCACATTTCCCACCATCATTCCTCTATAAACTATTTTGCACCATATCAGTTTTTAAAGGAATAAACTTCATTGCTTTCATATTGTTTGATGTCCCTGTCTAATTTCTTCTGTTTATTTTCTCCATTATTTTAACACACTTTTTCTCTATATTGGAAAGAGTTTTGTTGTAAAAAATCTTCCCTCTGGTGGAAAATTAAATCATTTCTAATGTCAAGATTTAATTCTCATATCATTAAACTTTATAATCTTTTGCATAAGCTCACAACCGTGATGGTTAAACATTTGTACAAAATCATCATACATTAAATCATTGTAAATCAAACCAAAAGGAAACTTAAAAACACATTATCCTTGTGAGACAGTGTTCAATTCTAAACACTTCCTAAGGTAGTTGTTATAAATTTGCAATGTCTTAATTTTTACCAATAATGTCTCCATACTGTTAATTAAATCTTTCAGAGAATTACTGAAATTACATTCCTGTCTTACATTATTATCATCCAAACAACTTCCTACTTCAAAATCATAATATTTTATCTAAAATACATTGAAACTGTTTAATATCTGAACTAACAGCATGTTCAACCTGGGCATTTGCAGTAACTTTGTTTGCCCCATTGGTTTCAAAACTATTATTATTATTATTGCTCCCTCTATTAGAAATAGTAACATTAGAATTAGTAAAGTGACAAGCACCAAAAGGTTCATTAGTGTGTTTAAATTGTCCGGTTACATTCAAAAAAATCTGTGTTCCCCCCTCCATTATTCACACTAGCTGCTGCCTATTTACTTCCTGCTAGTTCCAAACTGATGGCTGCATAAGTTCTTTTTGGAACAGTACCTTTCTTATCAAAGTCCCATCTGTTGTTATATCATCCTGCTGTAGTGTATGAATACTGAATTGGTCACTTGTTTCAGTGTTATCCAAGGTAAGGGTTCCACCAGCCGCACCAAGTCCCTTAGTGTAAGATAAGAAACATGCCCTCCATTCGGAGTTGGTGCTAAAAGGGTGGGACTACAGGTACTCACAACAATTCCAGCTCAATCAGTCTTGTAAGGTCACCTTTTACAATGGATCCTCCTCTTATATTCAGTCTACCTTGCTCTACCACAACTTGCTCTATCTTTTAACATTCAATTGTTTTATGAAAGGGGTAGTATATGCAGCATTGTGTCAAAGCTGCCAATGTTTTTACATAGGCAAAACAGAAGTTGTTCTCAGAGATCGTATTTATGAACATGCTTATGACATAAAAAATGAAAAAATAACAAATGCATTGGCTAAACATGTAATGAACTACCCAGGACATGATTCTAAATTTGTTGTGATAGAGCTAGTGGGACCAAATATAAGAGGAGGAGCCTGGACACTGCACCTTGAAATGAGGGAACTCTTTTGGCAACTCTTCCTCAATGTCAGCAATTGGCCAGGATTAAATGAGCACTGCTTCATTTCTTGTTTGCTAAAAATGAAAGCTTTAAAAAGATAAATGCATTGTTTTAACTATATATTTATTTCTAATTGGTTACTTAATGTTTTAAATATTCTTATTTAGCTGTGACGTTTTTAGAAAACAGCAAAAGGCTACTTTAGGAATGTTGCACTGACATGAGATTTTAGATTGTCGTGTGACTATGAACAGGATATTTAAATGGAACTGTATGCCTATTGTTTCATCTGGTGAAGTTCTGTAGGTAACAGGATGAAAGAGCTTGTCATTTTATTCTTTTATACTTTTTCTAAAAACCATTAACACTTTTCGAGGGATTTTTAACGGTAGACCAATCTTCATACATCATGTTCTTGGTTTGTTTTCAGCTGTGGTCATTTGGAGCTATAAAAATCAATCAGAGGAGTCTAGAAAAGATTTGGAAGAGAGACTAGAAAAACAATTTACATGAAAACAACAGGAAGACATATGTATGCAACCACGTATAAAAGAATTAGGATCTTTGCTAGGAATTGTTTGCTTATGTATTTTTGTACTCCAATCATTTTTCCTCAGGTCGATAGCAAATTTTAGAGATGTGATGGAGAAGAAAGAGATAACTTGGAACATATGCTTTGGAGGTGTAATGAGTTTTCAGATTTTAAAAATTCCGTAAAGAGTATTCTATCAGGAATATTGGGTGACTAAAGGGATGTATGTAAGGAAATGATTCTTTTGAGCTGGAATACAGGATCTAAATTGCTTAAGACATAGTAAAGTTTTATTCTGCTGTTTCCAAAAAAGTAATTATTAGAAAATGGAAATCAAAGTCTATACCAAATGTATTTGAGGTGCTGAATGTTAAAAAAGAATTAAAACAACTGAATGAGGGATCTTTAGAAAAATGGAAGGAACAAATTACATAGAAATAAACAAAATCGTGGGAACAATACATGCATAATAATGTTCAGGAGGAGGAGGAGTGCAGGAATTCAACATATTTTGTATTGTTGAACTAATGATTGTAGCAAAGAAAATGTATGTGATGTTTATTGTATTTACATGGAAAAATGTTAAAATAGTTTGTTTTCCTTTCTGTTATTGTATGCTTGCTTATGCCTTAAGTGATAATTTGATAAAGGTGTTGAAAATACATTATATTTCTTATTCTTTTCAAATTAGTCAAACATATTTTTTTATACTTAATAATCATATGACCTTTTTCCCTGCATTAAATCTTATGTTTGTATACTCATTTATCAGATGATTGAAATACTCATAAAACAGTTTTCAGCTGTCCCTTATACCTAATTGTTCCTCTATTACCCAATTCACACCCTCAATTCCAAATATCCCTCTCATCTTTAAATTTTAGAATATCATCAACTGAATAACACATAAATGAAAAGTAAACTTCTAACTTAATTTCATCAGTGCAAAATGAAAAACACACTTCCTCTCCCCACACAGGCATATATGGACAAATATGTCTGTTGGAAAACTGCATTTCAGAGCTGAGGTAAGGAAATCTCTCTACTTTCTAATGCAAGTCCTAGCATGCAACTCATTAACTTAACAGAAAAACATAAATTGAATATTTCCTTTGCTATGACTCTTGACATAATAATTTGCTACTTTGTGCAAGAATCTTCTAAGAGGTGTGTGTGCATCATACGACTTTGTAAAAAGAGTTTTGCCTTAAAGCAGCAAAGGTATTTGTACTCTAATGACACTACACAGGGTAAGCAGTATAAAACTGGTCTTGCAGTATTGATATACGTTATACACTGGACACTTTGTACTCTAATGACACTACACAGGGTAAGCAGTATAAAACTGGTCCTGCAGTACTGATATACGTTATACACTGGACACTTTGTACTCTAATGACACTACACAGGGTAAGCAGTATAAAACTGGTCTTGCAGTACTGATATACGTTATACACTGGACACTTTGTACTCTAATGACACTACACGGGGTAAGCAGTATAAAACTGGTCTTGCAGTACTGATATACGTTATACACTGGACACTTTGTACTCTAATGACACTACACAGGGTAAGCAGTATAAAACTGGTCTTGCAGTATTGATATACATTATACACTGGACACTTTGTACTCTAATGACACTACATGGGGTAAGCAGTATAAAACTGGTCTTGCAGTACTGATATACGTTATACACTGGACACTTTGTACTCTAATGACACTACACGGGGTAAGCAGTATAAAACTGGTCTTGCAGTACTGATATACGTTATACACTGGACACTTTGTACTCTAATGACACTACACGGGGTAAGCAGTATAAAACTGGTCTTGCAGTACTGATATACGTTATACACTGGACACTTTGTACTCTAATGACACTACACGGGGTAAGCAGTATAAAACTGGTCTTGCAGTACTGATATACGTTATACACTGGACACTTTGTACTCTAATGACACTACACGGGGTAAGCAGTATAAAACTGGTCTTGCAGTACTGATATACGTTATACACTGGACACCACTGTCATTTGCACCACACTCAGAACATCTGCTCATTGTGATGCAGTACAATCTTCTCAGACTACTATTCTGCAGTTGCAAAGGGAAACAATTGTAGGTTTGTTTAATCTTATTTATTTCTTTAAATAAGCTGCTTAGAATTTGATGGCAAGACATGAAAAAGAGCAATGGAAAAAGAAAATCTTATGATTATAAAAATAAAGTAAAATGAAATATAATGAATAAATTATACTTTGATATTTTTTATTCTGAAACAGGAGCTGATACCTTCTGGGTTACCATATTCTTTTCATAAAGGTGGAGGGCCTCTACACCTCTGGAAGGGCATTCATTACACATTAACACACACCCTGGAGGGCATTATGGCACTTAGAGAATGGGGTCTCTGTAAAATTGTTGTGTTTTACTTACTTATGTATTTTTAAGTACTATTGTATTTTTTTATATATTTTTGATGTAAAATAGTTCCCCCGACTAATGTTTCATACTTGCGTAGTATATGTTAGTGGTGTGGGAGGAAGCATTTTACATCCAGAATATATTAAAAAATAAAATAGTAATTAAAAAATACATAAGTAAGTAAAACACAAACCCCCAGATTCAGCAAGCCCTGCACGGTGTGCAGGAACAGTGCAGGAGCTCCTGGAAGCAATATGGTTGCCGTACGATCCAGGAATAAGCTGTAGGGACATGCACAAGCACTCCTGTACTATTCCTGCATGGACACAGCTCCTGTATGCAAATTACCCCATTTGCAGGTGAAAACCATACAAATGAGGTGAAATTGCGAACCAGGAAACTGGCAGCCAGCCATGCAGGACTAGTGTAGTGTGCAGAAATGTACTCGGTTAGTAACCGAGTACATTTCTGCAAACTAACAAACAGAGCCATGACATCTCCAAATAAAGTGTGTATATTAAGTGGAAGCTATGCCAGTGGACAAATATATGGCCATTGGCATGGAAAACAGTTGATCAAAAAAAACTTTTATTTTTTTTTTTAGCCGATTTCAGGTGTTTAAGCTTTGGGCAGTGTCATGCAAATGGGATTGGGCCGAAAATATAAAAAATTACCTGAAATAAGCATTCTAACCAAAATCACTATTTTGCCATTATACTCAATGACAGGCAGAAGACAGCATGGCCACCATAAAGTGGTTGCTAAGGGGGGCTGCTCAATGTGGGACCTGTAACTATGCATTAGCAGGCAATCCTATGCAAATGAGGGGAATGATACTGAATCCCAGATTTCCCCTCAATGCTAGTCATCACCCAACAGTGTAAGTGCAGGAATAGCATGGTTCAAGCCTAAGAGTTAGCTGACATCATGGGGGGGTGTCAGGCATACTCTAAGTGGACTGGAGCCCCGTGGCTCGGGTCTGCCCTTTGCTTAGCAGAGCTAAGCAAGGGGGTGTGCCTGAGACTGCCTAGCACTCTTTACATTGCCTAAGCGGGTGTGAACACTGCTCACCGGGTTTTAAAGGGAAAAAAAAACAAAGAAAACCAGGAAATAGCAGCTCTGTGCACATATGAGCACTGTGTTTGAGCGGCGCACCCCTGGGCTTAAACAGGAAGGCAATGGGAAGGGAAAAAAGCAGTAGGAAGGTAATCTAGGAGAACTAGTATAGCTGGCAGGAGAACTGTATCAGAATCAGCCAATTACACAGGCAGCAGCCCAGCTCAGCCCAGAACACTACTATAAACTATGCAAACACCTTTCCCTCTGATTTTTCCCACATACTTTACACCCCCAATGTATAAAAGCGGGGACATTTTAACAAACGAAAACAACAAAGTAATAGGGGCTGCAGCAGCTATCATACATCAACATGTGGAAGAGGCTGAGGGTGGTGAGGATGAGAATGCTGTCGACCAACTCACATGTGAGGATATGGAGAAGAGTGTACAGACCCAGGGTAACCTACCAGCTACATGAGCTGGAGATAGTGGAGCACTATAGGGTGGACAGCGACCTCCTACAGCAAATTGTTGAGCTGTGCCGGCCATGCCTGACACATAGAACTAACAGAGGGGAACCCATCCCAGTGGATACCAAGGTATGTGTAGGCCTAAGAATACTAGCCACAGGTACCTTCCAAAGGCCAACTGGGGATATCATGGGGATCTCACAGGCATCAGCATCCAGGGTACTCCACCAGTCCTGGATGCCATGTCAGCACATGCCGGTGAGTATGTATATTTCCTCAACACCCATGAGGCGTTGGACAGCAATATGCGTCTCTTCCACCAAATACCAGAATGTACTGAGGTAGTGCGTGCTATAGACTGCATGCACATATGCATCAAAGCACCACCCGGTGAGCAGGGTAGGGTCTACATCAAACACAAGGGCTTCCCCTCCATCAACTGCCAGGTCGTGTGTGATGCCCAGGGCATTATAATGAATGTGTGTGCTGGTTGCCCTGGAAGCTATCACGACTCCCACATCTGGCATCTCACGCAGCTGTACCAGAGATTTACCAATGGGGACATCCCTTACAGTCACCTAGTGGGGGATGCTAGCTACGCACTAGAACTCTGGCTGATGACACCCATCAGAAATGCACACACACCCGAACAAGAACTCCATAATGAGGCACACGCACAGACCAGAATTATTATAGAGCATGTGTTTGGGATGCTCAAGTCATGACTCCGGTGCCTGAACATATCCAGTGGAGCCTTGCAGTACTCACCAGCTACATGTACCCAAATTGTCATTGTGTGTGCCATGCTACACAATATGATCCTGCGGAAACAGTTGCAGCAGGGACAGCACAGGGCAGGGCCACACAGCCCCTCACCATTGCCAAGGCCTGCACAGGCACAGATTGACTCAGAGGAGGAACAACCTGAGCCTGCCCCAGTAGGCAGAAGGAGGCATGCCCAGTATGACCTGGCCTTGGCAAAGAGGCAACGCATTGCTCATACACTGACACAGAAGCATCCCAGGGAATGACACCTCTTTCTGACTCACACATACAGTAAAAGGGATGCCAAACATGACACTACCTGTGCTCAACCATGTATAGGGAGTGTACTATGTGCATCTGACATAGGCAGCCCTCCAGCACCATCCTCAATACTGGCACAGACACAAGGTAAGTCACTCTTCTTACCAATTGCCGAATGGAGTAGTATGTGTTGTTACTTGTATCTATGGTATGGATGTGAGCGTGCAAGGGAATCGGGTGGCTAAATGTGATGCCAGCAGATAGTAGACACCTATAGTGGCAGCATGAGATCTGTAATAAATACTGGTGTCACCGTAGTAGCCAGTACTACAAATGGTGACAAAACCCACTGCAGGAAATGTGCTGGGCCGGTTCCCTATCAGAAGCCTGAAACACTATAAGCCTGAAAATCAAAATCCTGAAACCAAAAGCCTGAAAATTCAAAATCCCGAAAACCCAAAATCCTGAAACTCAAAATCCTGAAAACACAAATAATGCTAATATGTCACTATAAAGACACTAATATCTACTGACTGACCCTGACCCTAACCCTAACCCTAAGGTCCGTCACTATCGCACACTCACCTGACCCGCACCCTAACCCTAACTCACTTAAACCGCCCCTAACCCCAATATTTGTCACTATTGCATACATGCCTAACCTGAGCCCTAACCCTAACTCACTTAAACCGCCCCCAACCCTAACAGAAAACCAACCGCACACTTACCTGAACCCAACGCATGACCTAACACCACAGGGCTAACAATAGCAAAGCCACAATGACATCAGTATGTCCATTTTGTGTTTTCAGGATTTTGAGTTTCAGGATTTTGGGTTTTCGGGATTTTGAATTTTCAGGCTTTTGGTTTCAGGATTTTGATTTTCAGGCTTACAGTGTTTCAGGCTTCTGATAGGGAACCGCTGGGCCACATGTGTGTCCATATGACACACACATGCCAGTCCGGGAGGCTCACATACCCAACAACAGTCTCAGCCAGCAGGACAGGTGTAGACAAACACAAACAAAGGGTGTGCTAAAGCCTCTGAATGATGGCTATAGGTACCCCTCCCCCCACCAGGCCTACACAGACTACATCAGGTCAGGCAGTGGGATGTTAGTTCTGAAGGGTAAGAAGTCAGAAACTGATATGTAGGTCAATCAAACCTAAGACCTGTAGTACACTGATATGCCTCTAGTCAGCATGAGAGGTTAGAATACAGAATGAAATGGAGAACCTGACATACCAGTACAGTCACAGCAAATGTGTACAGGTGTCAGGTGTGCCCCCCAATCTGATGTAGACACATAGTAACAGTCAGATGTCCCCCCCCAATCCTATGTAGAAATGTAGTAACAGTCAGATGTACCCCCCATTCCTATGTAGAAATGTAGTAACAGTCTGGTGTGCCCCCCAATCTGATGTAGACATGTAGTAACAGTCAGGTGTGCCCCCCCAAGCCTGTGTAGAAATGTAGTAACACTCAGGTGTGCCCCCCATTCCTATGTAGAAATGTAGTAACAGTCTGGTGTTCCCACCCCCAATCTGATGTAGACACGTAGTAACAGTCAGGTGTGCCCCCCCCAATCCTATGTAGAAATGTAGTAACAGTCAGGGTGCCCCCCCATTCTTATGTAGACATGTAGTGACACACATGTGCCCCCACACTCCTATATAGAAATGTAGTAACAGTCAGGTGTTCCCCCCAGTCCTATGTAGACACGTAGTAACACACAGGTGTGCCCCTCGTCTTATGTAGAAATGTAGTAACAGTCAGTTGTGCCAATTTCTATGTAGACATGAAGTAACACACAGGTGTGCCCCCCAAATCCTATGTAAAAATGTAGTAACATTCTGGTGTGCCCCCCCAATCCTATGTAGACATGTAGTAACACACAGGTGCCCCCCCCCCAATCTTATGTAGAAATGTAGTAACATGTATGTTTAGGCATAATACCAGTGGAGCACAGATTACCTGAGCTGGCCAAGGTAGCAGGATAGATTGTAGCATGTGTACAATCTGCAGGTCTGCGTGTGTTAGGTTGGTGTGTGTTTTATATTGTGTGAGAGTGGTCAGTATGTATGCATGGTGAGGTTTGTCCTGGTGGCCATTTCTCAGTACTGCCGATGACAGGGCCAAGTCCTCACAACTGCAGTGCCAAACACAATGCTTCCCAGTATAACACATTCTAGCAGTAAGCCATTGTAAATGTTTGGATGTAATGTGTCACCATCTGAAAGGTGGACATGGCATGACTGTCAGGCCGTATATACAAGTAGTACACAGGGGGAAGTACCCCCAGACAGACCGTGTATAATGTGTAACCATTAAATGGACACACCCTTGGAATGTACATACAGGTTTGCAGCACATTATCTGGGCATGTAGTAGGGAATACAGATGTTGTCTGGCCACACACTCACAGACCACAAAGGTCATAGGAATGATGTATTGTGAAACAGCTGATGTTCCTGCACAAGCCAGCATAAGAGGAATGCCCCATGCATATCTGTGAGTTAGATGCAAGTAGTTTCCATAGCACACATGCGCCAGGCTCACCCAACCACCACCCACAGGTACCTCTCTGGTCTTATCCCTGCTGTTGGGAATGAGTACAATATGACCCCCACCTGTGTATGGCAGTAGCGAAAGAATGCAGCATGCAGTGCAGGTGTCCCATGCAGGTGTGTCCCTAGCATTAAGTAGCACCCTGCCAGCATCCACACCACTGGATCAATATTGACAGAAAGTATTGGCACGAACACCTAGCACACCTTCCCTGTCACCCCAGGGGAATATACTGTATTGCAGTCTGGGACTGTAGGACAGACAGAATGCAACAGCCTGCTACAGCTGGCCTGCATCACTACCAAATGGCCAAAATTCCTCTGCCAAAGGCCTGTGTCTCACCCATACTGCCAATGTATGTTATGTCATGGACTCTCAAATAATAACATAACACAGTCCACAGAACCCATATGCAAGACCATGTGGACAAACCACAGTAACATGTCCACCATGTCCTACTGCATGAACTGTAGACCAACACCAATATACTGCTGTGACGAGGTGATAACTATAGGGAAAGTATCAGAGAATGTTTGCATAATGTATGGAAGAGGATAGAATAATAGAATGGGAGCATGGGCAGCATGGAGTGTGCAAAGTCCGAAACACAGCAGTGTGCACATACTATCCCTGGCTGCAAACACAAGAATGGGCGGATACAAACCTGCTCGTAAACCACAATAGGGGTAATGTCCTGACTTATGACCCCTGCCTCTGGGTAACCTGTGTGAATCTGTATTGCTGTGAGGTATTGCCACAGCAAGATAAGGCCACACTGTCACATCCATGGATGTACAAGTATGGGATCCTCTGCTACCACTGTACCAAGGTACTGAACCAGTTACACAGACCCAGCAGCAAGTGTCTGCAGCTCCCCCTCCAGAATGGCATGAGTTTGCAAGAATATGTATGCATTTGACCACAATGCTGGACACAACTGCATTCATCCTGTGTTCCCCAGGACATCACTGTGAGGAAATATATCTACCTGACAGTACTTGATGACATAAAACTTCGCAATGTATAACAGTACACATCTGAATATCTCTGCTAATACCAGGACCATGTAGCAGAAGCAACACAGACACAATTACCTACAGTATCCCCTGCCCATTTTGACCCCATTTTGTCAACTGATCTACAGACATCCTGCAGAAACAGTTTGCTAGCTGTAGGTGTAGAACACAAAAAATGGCACTTGAGTACAATCTACCTGGAATGGATTCACAGTTGATTGCACTTGTGGGTTAAAGTATTGCTTAAAAGTAACAAACAGGCTAATACACTCAAGTGTACCAGCCTTTGATAGCAATTTAGTCGAAAACAAAGCATTTACTGCATTTTTTTCTGTCTGTTTGCAAAAAAAAAAAATATTTCTCCTTTCCTAAACTTTCCTTGTTTGTTGTTCCAGTGATCAGGTTTTGCTGATCCCTGGGCTTTGTATTTGGTTTCTGTGTTCCTCCATTTTCTTGTGTGGCCAGAGGTAGTTTCTTTACTCACCAGTGGGAGTGGGGAGTTGAGCTGCTTGTTTGTCCTCAGAGGGGTGGTTAGAGTGGTAGCAGCAACTAGTAATTTGTCAGCCATTTTGGGTCATTTCCTGTTTTTCCAGCCCCTGCTATAAAAAGCTTAAGCTTTGGCAGGCTTTTCTGGCATTAGAGAACTAGGCATAGCTCCTCATGGTCCCCTGCAGAGTTCCTAAGCCCAGAGAGCAGAAAAAGCAACTTTCTTGATCATAAGTATTTTTAAACTTTTTTTGTTTGATCTTTTGAGCTTTTCAACTACTGTTTGTGCCTATATTACTGTTTTATTACCTTATTTTCCTGTTTTTGTGAGCTTATATTGTTGATTGCACTTGTGGGCTAAAGTATTGCTTAAAAGTAACAAACAGGCTAATACATCAGTACCCCAGCCTTTATAGCAATTTATTCGAAAACAAAGCATTTACTGCATTTTCTGTCTGTTTGCAAAAAAAAAAACCAAAAATATTTCTCCTTTCCTAAACTTTCCTAGCTAGTTGTTCCAGTGATCAGATTTTGCTGATCCCTGGGCTTTGTATTCTTGTGGCCAGTGGTAGTTTCTTTCGTCACCAGTGGGAGTAGGGAGTGCTGAGCTGCTTGTTTGTCCTCAGAGGAGTGGTTAGAAGCAGCAACTAGTAATTTGTCGCATTTTGGGTCATTTCCTGTTTTCCAGCCCCTGCTATAAAGCCGCTTTAGTACAGTTTTCTAAGAGAACTAGGCATAGCTCCTCGTGGTCCCCTAGAGTTCCTAAGCCAGCAGAGAGCAGAAAAAGCAACTTTCATGATCATAGTATTTTTTTAAACTTTTAGTTTGCATTTTTTTTTGAGCTTTTCGACTACTGTTTGTGCCTATATTACTGTTTTATTACCTTATTTTGTTTTTGTGAGCTTATATTGTTGATTGCACTTGTGGGCTAAAGTATTGCTTGTAACAAACAGGCTAATACACTCAAGTGTACCAGCCTTTGATAGCAATTTAGTCGAAAACAAAGCATTTACTGCATTTTTTCTGTCTGTTTGCAAAAAAAAAAAAAAATATTTCTCCTTTCCTAAACTTTCCTAGTTAGTTGTTCCAGTGATCAGATTTTGCTGATCCTGGGCTTGCTGTATTTGGTTTCTGTGTTCCTCCATTTTCTTGTGTGGCCAGAGGTAGTTTTGTTTGTCCTCAGAGGAGTGGTTAGAAGCAGCAACCAGTAAATTTGTCGCCATTTGGGTCATTTCCTAAGCACGCCAAGTAGCTGATTTAAAGCGGAGCTGCTACTGCTATATACTAGGGCAGCCGGGTTAATCAGATTTAAACTATTAGGCTCAAATTTTCCCTTAAAACTACCTTCCTCAAAGCAACTATAAATTATCTCTACTTGACTCCCAAGTAGACTATTCTCTATCTTATAGTAAGTGAAGCACTTGCTCCTACTTTATCACCTCTTGATACAGCACTCTTGTTATAGAAAGTACCCCAAAAAGCAAACCCCATTTCTCGGGTCACATCCCCAGAACCTTTTCTTAAGTTCATGTCGAGGATCAGTTGTTAATGTCCCCTCTCCTCAGCTGGTGAACTGAACCTGGGCAATGCCCCATGTGGGCTTATCAATTGCCTCATGTATTAGGACAACCCCTCTGCTCCCTCCCACAAAAAATCCGAGGCTTTCGAGCCTTCGATATAGACCATGACCAGACAGGAGGCTCTCACACATACTATAGAATTCAAATCCGCATGAATATCATCACAACTCAAATCATACACATAAACACGTAAGATTATACCACCACTCTGATCCATCAAAATCTACCAAAACAGCAGAGGCCACCAAAGCAGACACCCAAACAACTACCACAGAACACAACACCTGCAACACATAGACCACACAGTCAGAGTGTCAAGTAGCAGCCAAACACAATGCCAGACACACTAGTCATTGGTGACTCAAAGTCAGACACACTGACCGCCTCACACCAGACTGTAAGGGGGAGGAGGTCAGTAGTATCGGGTGCCAGAATCCACAGCTAATGGCTCCATAACGCACATGCACTCAGGTCTCTCAACAGCAGACAACTGGCACGACTCAATCATTGTCCATGATTGACCTGAGATCTCCTTGGACTACACTACGAAAAAGACAACATGGAGGAGCTCTCTGATTATGTGGCCCCAGCCCAAGCTATATGACCATGACCTTGAGCAGTATCCTACCTTTCACCAAGAACATTTTCACAATACAGAGATAAGATGATCAGCTTTAACAATTGGCTTAAACTCTGGTGTCATTCAAAGGGGATCCAATGTCTGTCTGGATGGATGGGAATACAAGCTTGGCCATGCTCATGGTCTAAGCCGGACGCTTTGCACTTGTCACCCTCTCGGATTTTGATTTTTCACACCCCATACACCCCCATAGTGCCTTTTAGGCAAGGCTCAAATTCTAAACCCACCCTAGAACAAAACAAAGAAAAAACTAAGGGTACGCTGCTCAATGCCAAAGTCTCAACCAAGATGCATGCACTGACCTTCTCAGTATGGTGATCATGCTCCGCCCCAAAACCCGGGATAATACAAAGAAAGGAGAGGGGTATCCATATTCATCAAGGACACCCACCAAGATTGAGAAAAATTTCCATCGCATGATCGGAAACCATCCAGGCACTAACCATAGGCAGATTGCCTGCAATTTGTAGGGCATGTTACAGGGCACCTCGCCTCTGGCATCGCACTGATGCGCTGAAACCCATCCAGGTTAATTAACTATAGGCAGCAATTTGTCGCTTACCCAATATCATTATAAATACCTCGCAAACTCAGCTTAAACTCCATATGGCCTTCCTGAAAACAATGGAGGGATAAATGTATCTCCAAACACCATCATACTAGGTGACTTCAACTACCCTAATATAGACTGGGAACACTACTCCAAGCCCAAAGTTCACTCTAGCCCAAAAAGTTGGAATTCATAAACTCAAATGCCATGGAACAACTAGTCACCATCCCCACAAGAGGAGAAAACATACTTGATCTCATCATCACGAACATGGGAGCACAATGTTCAACGCCGAAGTATACCCCTCACTGTGAGATCTGATCACAAACTAATGGGTCCTCATCCGCCCCCACCCAAAATGAAAAAGACCACAGTAAAGAACTTCGAAGCCGACTTCACACTTCTAAAGACTAGTGTGGTCTCCTTTAAGGCCCCTGAGTCGGTGGTTAACATTACTCAAACCGCTGAATCACTTACAAATGCCTTCTACCAGCACCTGCAGGGCTGCATGGATCAGGCAATCCCAAGCAAAACAAAGACTCTTTGTACCAAAGGCAAGCCAGTCTGGGTGGACCCCAGCCATAAACAAACTCTCACAAATAAAAGGAGAAAGCTACTACAAGATAGAGCAAAATCCTTAAAAGGTAAGACACCGCTGATCACTATAAGTAAAAGCTAAGAGCTCTCATAAAATCATCCAAAGCTATTTTGAGAAAAAATAGCTAAGGACTCTAAAGACAACCATAAGGCATTCTTTAGCTATGTCAGAAACCTAGGAGGAAACTCCCAGATATGCTCAGAATTAGTTCAAAATGATGTGAAGATTACTGCTCCTACAGACATTGCCAACATACTGGCTAACAGTTTCAGTAAAACTTCTCCAAAGGAGAGATATCTATACCAAATGATTGTAGCCCCCAAACATCTCTAACGCCCAGGTGAGAACTGCTCTCTCAAGGCAAGGAACACAGCATCCATGGGACCTGATGGTGTCCCCGGCTGTGTGCTCCATGAACTCAACGTGGAATTAAACCCACAGTTAGGACAGCTGTTTAATCTTAGTCTCACCTCCGGATACGCACACCAGAGTGGCGCAAGCGACTGTGGTCCCACTCCACAAAGGCGGTGCCTCCACCGACCCTGTAAATTACCGTCCCATTAGCTTGACAAGCCTTATCTGCAAAGCCATGGAGAGGATCATAATGGATCTCATAAATAAAGACATAGGAACTTGCAGACTTTGGATCCAACAGTTTGGCTTTGTCAAAGGCAGATCATGCCTTTTAAACTTGGTTGACTTTTTTCAAACAGTCACCAAGGCCATTGACGAGGGAAAGGCAGGCCATACAGCCTACCTAGACCTGGCGAAGGCTTTGATACAATACCTCACTCGGGTATCATTGAAAACTCACCAACTTAAATGTAAACCCATACATTACAAGGTGGGTGGCAAACTGGCTGAGTGACAGAACCGACAGGGTCAGAGTTGCTGGCGCCATGTCAGACTCCAAAGCCTGTCACAAGTGGTGTCCCACAGGACTCAGTCCTGGCCCACTCTTGTTTGGCATCTACTTTTCTGAAGTACAAGCAAACACAGGAGGGTTATGGCTGACAAAGTTTGCAAATGACTGCAAACCAGAAGTTAAAAACACATCCAACACAGATATCCTTCAGAAGGGTCTCACAGAACGGATAACTGGTGCCAGAGCCATGGCCTAAAGTTAAATGCCAAGAAATGCATAGTCATACCCTTCGGGAAAAATAAGGTTACCCCTAGCTACCATATAGGCGGCAATCCCCTGAACACAGAAGAAGTTATTAGGGACCTGGGAACCCAGGTTGACAGTAGCCTTGGGACACTCATTAGGCACTATTGCTAAATTAGTTAGGAAGACCTTCTACATTGCCCACCTTATCATGAAGGGATTCACATTTAGATCAAGGGAAGTCATAGTCTCCCTATACTCATCACTCATCAGACCAATGATCGAGTACAATGCCCCATTCGGAATGTATCTGACCCGACACTTGCAGCAGCTGGAGAGGCCACAAAAGTTCCTCACCAAAAGGATAAAGGGTCTCAAAAATCGGTCTTATGCTGCCCGACTGAAAGAACTCCAGTTATATTCAGTTGCTTACCGCTTGCTCAGAGGTGACCTATGCCTGACATACAAGGCCATGTCAAACCCAGATTTGATGAACATGCTTCATCTCAAAAATCTAGATCCCTCAGAGCCACAAGGGTGGGAGACTTTAAACCATTATTAATAGGACGTGCTGGAGGGATAGATTCATCACCCAAAGACTCCCTATGCTGTGGAACAAAATCCGGTTTATGTGAGGCAGAGCACTGCTGGCCTTGTTCAAGAGGAATCTTGACCAATGGATGGGAGATCGCAGATACACCCCAGGGGTTACCTCAGTGTCACTGCTCGACAGAGGCACAGCAAAATAATGGGCATAGTTTCTCCAAACTAAAGGGGTGGCGTAAGCCACAAAACTATGGGCTAGGCTTATAAATGCCCTCGGGCAGATAGCCTAGTATGAACCTATGAACCTATGAACATTCAATACAGAAGGTCATACTGGGCATGCTCCCACACTTAAAGAAATGAAGCCCATGTCTGGCAACAACAGTGGAACATACATATCTGTTAGTTGCAGATATTAGTGCAGACACTCCTCAGTATGCACCAGTCATGCTTTGCACACACATTGGATATGAATACACACAGATATCCAAGGATAACACACTATAATATGTCAAAAGTACACATACATAGATGTGTGGAAGAGAGTGACAGTGACAAAGAGCCTTCCATCAGGAGGCCTGTCCCACCCAGCACACAGCCAAATGGCTACAACCACATGATGTGTAAATGTCACTCACCATAGACATTTGTCTCTGGAATCCCTCAGCATTATAGACTATATGGTGCTAGTGCTAACTGTGCAACATGACTGTACAAGGCAGTAGTCATCTAGCAGTTGTATACACGTACCTGTGGAATATAAACCTGTGTGTGTCTGAGAGTGGTGTGTCTGCCTCTAGATGAATGGGTTATGGTCCGTGCACACACACTGCCCCCCCCCCCCATTGCCCTACTATGGCAAGCCTGCTGATGTCAGTCACTTTGAAATACACCTTTGGGGAAGGAGTAGCGCAGTAATTTCCATATAGTGTTCTATAACTGCGTAATGTTGTAGTGTGATAAACTAGTTAGGTAGGAGTTCTATTCTCAGACATGGCAAGTGTGGATGTTTGTGTGTTTGTTAGTTTGTCTGTATAGGGAGCAATGCTTTTGAGGCCATTCACTGTCACTACAACCTCCAGTGCCCTTCTTTGGCAAGTCTGCTGATGTTATCCACTTTGAAATACACATTTGGGGAATGAGTAGACCAGTAATCTCTGTGGTGCATCTTATAACTGCATAATGGTGTAGTGTGATAAACTAGTTAGGTAGGAGTTCTATTCCCAGACATGGCAAGTGTGGATGTTTGTGTGTTTGTGTGTGTTTGTGTTAGTTTGTCTGTGTAGGAAGCAATGCTTTTGAGGCCATTCACAGTCACTACAACCTCCGTTGCCCTACTTTGGCAAGCCTGCTGATGCCATTCATTTTGAAATACACCTTTGGGGAAGGAGAAGCCCAGTAATCTCTGTGGTGCATCCTAT
This sequence comes from Protopterus annectens, assembly GCF_019279795.1. Taxonomy (NCBI): domain Eukaryota; kingdom Metazoa; phylum Chordata; order Ceratodontiformes; family Protopteridae; genus Protopterus; species Protopterus annectens. Next base: position 1,217,689,308 of record NC_056725.1, read on the forward strand.
AACTGTGTAATACTGTAGTGTGATAAATTAGTTAGGTAAGAGTTCTAATCCCAGACATGGCAACTGTATATCTATGTGTGTGTGTGTGTGTGTGTGTGTGTGTGTGTGTGTGTGTGTGTGTGTGTGTGTGTGTGTGTGTGTGTGTGTGTGTGTGTGTGTGTGTGTGTGTTTGTGTAGGTATCAATGTTTTGAAGCCATTCACAGTCAATACAACCTCTATTGCCATTGCCATTCTTGTCATTCATTTTGAAATACACCTTTGGGGAAGGAGTAGCCCAGTAATCTCTGTGGTGTGTCGTATAACAGTGTAATGCTGTAGTGTGATATAGTAGTTTGGTAGAAGTTCTAGTCCCAGACATGGCAAGTGTGGATGTTTATGTATGTGTTTGTGTAGGTAGCAATGCTTTTGAGGCCATTCACAGTCAATAAAACCTCCGGTGCCCTTCTTTGGCAAGCCTGCTGATGTCATTGCCTTTGAAATACACCTTTGGGGAAGGAGTAGTCCAGTAATCTCTGTGGCACATCCTATAACTGCATAATGCTGTAGTGTGATAAACTAGTTAGGTAGGAGTTCCAATCCCAGACATGGCAACTGTGAGACTTGGTGTGTGTGTCTGTATTTGTCATTCATATCCTGTGTGAAGGTGGCTGTGAGTGTGTAACAACTGGACTCATTGTGGAGTAGGTTTTGCAAATTTCTTATATGGTGGGCCTATTTTATGTCACAATGTCCACCTTACAAGGATAACATATGTCAAACAGCAGAGAGACTAGGGTTGTCAATCCATACCTCTACACATGACATCAAGGCCTGGCAAACAAATTAGGCAACCCTTGTATTACCCAGAGAACACTCTCAACCCATGTCTCATACACAAACACATTCGCTTAGGCAACAACCACTTTGTTGGTAGTACTCTGCATATTACCCACAGATAGTAACCATGGCATGATTGCAGTGGACTACAGAGGGCATGGCACCCTGTCCCATCACTACAATAGGCACATAATTGCAGGCAGTGTGTCTTCACTATGTTCCCCACTGGATGCCTGCAACAACTGTAGTGCCATCAAATGTGACCCACAAAGGACATACCATGCCTTAAACACATGGCCTGTATGAACAGATGCCACTGACACCAGGGAATACCTGTATCATGCTATCAATATAGGAGCAGGGTCAACCTGGTGTCCATTACCAGTTCCCACCACATGAGGCCAGGGCTGGCACATCTAATGATAACAATCTGTGTATACAACATGGGCCAGACACCCCAGGTACAGCTCCACATGTCACTGAACATGCATGTGGGACATGTGCACATCCCAGACAACGTCCATGTCCTGGACTATAAAACACATACATGGCAAGCATTGCACAGCACTGGCCACACACAATAGTAACCCAGATGAATGGATGGTGAATACAATACCCAACTGTGTGGGCCAATCCAGACACTACACCACTGAGCCACACTGCAGACCATTGTCATGTGGCCTGATGCCAAGGTATACCCTTCACCTAGCCTTGTACAGCCTTCTGGCACAGTCAACCACTACACATCTGTGAAGCAATGCACCCATGTATGTCAGTACTGGCACCCTGTGTCTGTGGAGTATAATGCTTTCAACCCCATTCCCAATCACTACAACTCTCATTGGCCAACAAACAGGAGGGGGTTGTGCCAGACATGACTACAGGTTGTAAGTGTTGCTATTCTGCATTTGGAGTAATGTTGGTTCAACAGGGTGTGTGTGGATAGGGCTAGTCTACATGATTTAATACCTGTCATGACTGTGTTATGTGTTTGAGGAAACTCCGACCTGTAGGGTTATCTGAAGACTGGGCAGTGTGTGGAGTCTTATGTTTCTTGTGTTACTCACAGAACACATATCTTAGAACTGCAGAAGCATAGTCTGAGGATTGCAGTCAGTACATGGTGACAGCCATGAGAGATACTGACTTCATATTCCTCATAGGACATATGTCACAACAAACTGTGGTACAACAGTAAATGTATGAGGGTATCACAGCATCATGCCAATATTGGCACAGTGTTTGTGGCTCCAGCCACAAGTCTGTCAACCTTTGTACATATGTCATGCAGTAAGAGGTGCATATGTTCTGTACACCATTATTTATTGACATCATACCTGATAACAAGCCAGTCAGATATCAGACTGCTAGACATGTTATGTATAGTAGGGGTTGTTTTTGAGGACACAACCTGGTCATTCTATGGTTGTGTGTACAGTACTGGGGTCTGTGTACTTATGGTAATTGTCGACAGTATGTATACTGCGCATAATTACCTTGGCTTGTGCACAGACTGTGGTCGATGCCATTGTTCTTGGTCCTGTTCTATCTGATGTTACATGCTGCTCCAGTGTATGGTACCCTATCGGCTCACATATCTGTAGGGCCAAACACACACGTGTCCCATACCACAGACAGGCAGCGGCCCACACTGTGCCATGACCCAATTTATGTAGGGTTAATATGTGAGTGTCACATATGATGCTGGTGTTTATCAGACAGTCCATATGGTGTCATATTAAGCTTGCATACCATATGTGGCTGTGGCTGTGTTCACATTGGTTGGGGTGTGCACTTTCTCACAGGTGTCTGTTAGTCTGTGCTGTGACATGCATGTAGAGCCTGCTAAATTTGCAGGTACATGTGTATTCCCCCATACAAAATGTATTCCAGTGTTGTGGCAGTCTGCCTGTAGTTTGCACAGTGCCTTGTTTCATGTCTAGCAGCTTAGTGTAATTACCCAGTGTGCTGTTATGTCCAGTTATTTGCAAAACATACTGCTGCCAGGCCACCATAACTGTTGTGTATTTCTGACAAAGCAGTGGGATTCTGTGCAGATGTATGGCACTAACTACTGGGTAGTATGTGGCCATGTGACTTCTGCACCACCAGGTATTATGTGTCAGGACAAACTGCAGTGTGTGAATGGATAAACTTTGTGAGCATATGTAGTCTAGTATTTACATGATATACCCATGTACATGGCTGTTAACATCCACATTGTCAGGCGTGATCCACATGTCTCGCATGAAGGGGATCTGTGTGCACCTCTGGACTGAGCAAAGAGTGCCAGACTGTACAAATATATTGGTCATATCTCTGATGAAGTCCACAGGATTATTACTGTGCTAGCAGTGGTACTGTACTATGATGTCCTTAAGATGTCTGTCAGTAACCAATGGCGTACATGTCAAAAGCAGATTTGACCTCCCACACACATGTCTGTTAAGACAACCCCTGTTACAGTAGCAGCAGTCTACAAATATACATGCAATACATAGATGACATCCCCTTGCACTAAGAGGTTGGGACTATTGGCGCTGAGGTAGGACTCCACTCCATGTTTTGGACATAAGGTAAACATATATATATATATATAGATATATATATATATATATATATATATATATATATATATATATATATATATATATATTACATACATATAAATATATATATATATACATACATACACACACATATATATATATATGTACATATATATATATATATATATATATATATATATACATATATATATACATACATATACAAACTGAAATATATACATATACACAGCTATATATGTCTACACATATACAGATATATAGCTATATATGCACATATAGTTATGGATATCTACATATATCGACATAAGTAGGTATATCTGATTAGATATGTATGCACATATAATTATAGATATATACATATATATCAACATACATAAATATATCTGTACACATAGGATGTGCATATATATATATATATATATATATATATATATATATATATATATATATATATATATATATATATATATATATATATATATGTACACACACACACACACACACACACACACACACACACACACACACACACACAGCTAAACATGGCCATATATATGATGCACTATAGAGATGTGTAGAAATACATATATATGAATGTACATGTGTATGTACATGTAGACATATATCTACATATGTATATGTATATATCCATATCCTTGTCATGTAAACATTATTGTTGTGTATGCCTTCCCAGGTGTATCACACCATATGTATCTGTGTGTATCTAACATATATATCAACATACATAAATATATCTGTACACATAGATGTGTATATATATATATATATAGATATATATATATATATATATATATATATATATATATATATATATATATATATATATATATATATATCTATATATATATATATATATATATATATATATATATATATATATATATATATGTACACACACACACACACACACACACACACACACACACACACACACACACACACACACACACACACACACACACACACACACACAGATCTAAACATGGCCATATATATGATGCACTATAGAGATGTGTAGAAATACATATATATGAGTGTACATGTGTATGTACATGTAGACATATATCTACATATGTATATGTATATATCCATATCCTTGTCATGTGTAAACATTATGGTTGTGTATGCCTTCCCAGGTGTATCACACCATATGTATCTATGTGTATCTATGTGTATATTTACATATAACAACATATGTGATGCAACAGTAATATCACTAACAAATACTACACAATTGTGGAAGTCAAAGCAATTGTAATACTATGCAATATGTGTACTAACAGATATATCAGTAAAACAACTGTCTTCACAGCTGTCATGGCATAGTGGTTAACTGTTGTGACTATAGTGTACAGAGTCCTGGGTTCAAGACCTGCAAGGGCTGTTTATTTTGTTGCTGGGCAGAACTAGGGCTGCTGGATGCAGGGTTTTGAACAGCTTTAAGTGTGTTTGTGCGGGTTTGTGAGAAGCTATGTGGTGCTCACTTATGGTTAAACATAAGGGCACTTACACCATGTAGGCTTCGCTTACCAGTGCACAAATGTGCTCGGCTGTTATATTGCAGCAATGCTGACACTTGCGAAGCATGGCACAGCCCTGGTTACCAGTGCTCACATCCCAGTCTGATAACATAGCAGGGTAATGACATCTGTAATAAGTGTATGTAATGCCATGTACAAAACATGTGCCGTCATTACAGTAGCAAGGGGTGTGAGTGTTATGTCTGGGACACTCAAGTATATAAGACCTGTACATCACTCTTATCCATGTGAATGTGTTACCTACAAGGGTAGTAACCCAGGTTACATGCCGTCACACTGGCATGTAGTGTATCATGGAGTTACTACTGTTGACAGTGCTTTCCCACTGACAACAAGCATCCCTGCAGGCATAGCTGGACTCTGAAGCCTCACTGTCATGTTCCTGGTATGTGAGCTGTTTGACAGTATATATCCCCTACTGGATAACTTGACATGTGGAAAGTAACTGCAGACTACTGTCTTTACAGCACATGTCAGTGAGGGCTTCCAACATGTAGTAATGGCATACATATTGGTGTCAGATGTCTATCTGTTGACGCATTCATCCTACTGCATAGCTACTTGCCAAGATGATGTCTGTTAGTCCTTGTAGAGATATGTAGATGGCAGGTATTTAGCTTGGATACATGCAGGTAACCTATGCTTGACTGACACTGACATGTCTGCTTAGCTGTGGTATAACTGGCACATATAGGAGACAACTTCCTGTACACACCACATGCCACAGGTACCTCCACTACACTACCACAGTCAACAGAACATGCTTGGGTACAGGTCTGCATCACAGACACTAACGATGTGTTGTAATACATGTTGCATACATGTCAACTGGATCACCTCAGTGGCCATTTGCAGGAGGCACCCAGAGGATTGGCTGATGCATGCTACTCTCACCCTTAGGCTCACCACAGTGGTGTCTGTTGATAGATTGCCTGCTGGCAGGTGGCATGATTCCACTGTACACACATCCCCCACACTTCCCATCTCTCCATGGACAATAGCCAGGTACACACCTATGACCACCTGCAGCGATGCACCCCAGTACTGACAAATGTGTACGTGTGCATTATTGAGGATAGCAGTGTCTGTGTGTTAGTACATTGGTAGTTGGGAATACCATGAGGTCCTTCACACCCACCGCAACACCCATTGCAATAGTAAGATGTGGCTGATGCTGTACCGGACATTACATGTATCCTGTTACACTCCTGTCCCTAATGGCTACATGAGCCTTGCAGTACCAGCACAACAGTGTTGTACAAATGGGTCAATAGGCATGGGATACCCATTGAGTTCTGGCAAGTGTGTGTATGTGTGCATGTCTGTATATCTGTAGGGTATAGCATTCTGAGGCCACATACTCCTATTACAATATGCATTGCCACATAGCAGTACAGATTGTGTTGGTGCTGCCCATAGGTGAGGCATGACAATGCATCACCCTACTATGCCTGTGGCATGTGCATTAGATGCATATCCCTGTAGTACTACTGTTGGGATGGACAATTGGTTGTATCACAGTCATGCGCAATGTGTGATGGTGGGTATGTCAGAGTGTCATCATGAGTTCCAATGTGTACAATATCCACTGTGGTGTGTGGGTGATGTGTACACTGTCATTACACCATGGAACACCCGGTACATGTCCCATGTACCACTGTATAGTGACCACTGTCACCATCAACCATACAGATAACTGATACCACAATCCAGCCCAGTTATGCATGTGCTGTGTGCAGCCTACCTGTAACACACTGGGCACACTGACAAGTTAGCACCGATAGGCCCAGGTCTATTGGATGTGTGTCTGCCTGCTATGTCTGTTAATGTTAATGTTAATGTTAATTTTCCCTTGAAACTAGCCAGCTTTTTAGTTTTAGCACTCAAATCTGTTTCTTTGAGCTCAACACTTGTTCAGAACTCATTGTAAGGACTAAATAAGTTACAAATTACTACAGCACTCAACTTTCTCACTTGTCTAGAGGAAAATAGTTTTTAGTACTTAATAAATAAGCACCTATTCAGGCATGTCTAAAGGTCAGCTCCCGTTGTTTTCTCCTGTCTACCTGATGAATCTGGGCATCTTGGGACAATGCAGCTATTGCCTCATGTACACAGACAACCCTCTCCTCCTACCACCCAACACTACGACCTGTGAGAGATGCACTTATACAGCCAAAATGGAAGCAAAGCTCTCTTCACCGAAGACTGGACTAGTCAGTCAAGAGGAGAAGGTAAACACTTGCACTGTACCACACTCATCATATAGTCCCTCAAAACCTACACCACCAAAACACACACACAGAAGCACAAAACACACACCTACATTTGCGGCAGCTTTCAGTAAAAATCTGCCTAAACAACCGAGACCTCCAAAGCAGAAATGCAAGCAACCTCCACCCCCCAACACAACCAAAATGACAAATAGCCAACATACTCAGTGTGCCACTCATCCATAGCCCATAAGGCATAATGAACCCAACACTTTAGTCATAGGTGACTCTGTAGTCAGGCACACTGATGTTCCACTCACCAGGCTAAACAAGGAAAAATTTACTGTCAGCTGCCTATCAGGTGCCAGGATCTGCCACATACGCACTCACTCAGGTCACTCCACAACAATACAAATATGACTCTGTCATTGTCCATGTTGGTGTGAATGACCTGAGATGTACCTCCCTGGACTACATGAAAAGAGACATGGAGGAGCTCTCTGATCTTGTAGCCCAGACAGGTATGACCCTAGCCCTGAGTAGCATCCTGCCATCACCCAGAATGATACCACAGTATAAGGACAAAATGATTGACTTTAACAATTGGTTAAGCTTCTGGTGTCATTCTAAGGGAATCCAGTATCTGTCTGTCTGGGATGACATGATCGACAGACCACGTTGCTTTGCCAGAGATGGCCTGCACCTGTCAGCCTTGGGATTCCTGATACTGGCAAAGGCTCTTGCCACCCCTATAGTGCCTTTTTAGGCAAGGTTCAAATGACAAATTCATCACCATAACAGGTACAAGCAAACAAAATCTGAGGGTAATGCTACTCAATGCTAGAAGTCTAAACTCAAAATGCACTCACTTGAGGCATTCCTTAAAATGGAGAACATTGACATCTGTACAGTGACAGAGACCTGGTTTAAAGCTCCAGCGAGCACTCCTGCATTACCAGCTATAATTCATACCACACCTTTCGGTCACCAAACCCAGATCGAAACACTAAAGGTGGAGGCGTGTCCATATTCATTAAGAATTCCACACCTCCAAGATAGCTGCTCAGCATAATGCATCCGAGATTATCCAAGTTCAACTAACTCTGGGCAAAACCACAATCCAGACTGTGCCTTGCTACAGACCCCCCCCCCACCATGCCCCAGGATTCCCACTCCTCTTTTCTTGATACACTGGAAAATATTAAGGTATAATCCAACACTCTAAAAAAGGGTGATTTCAACTACCCTACCATTAACTGGGAAAACTACTCTTGTACTAACTCTTTTGCTCAACGTTTTCTGGAAATCATCAATTTCAATGCCTTGGATCAACTTATCCACACCCGCATCAGGGGCAGCAATATCCTAGACCTGGTCATCACCAACATAGGTGACCGATGTTCCACACCAGAGGTCAGATCTTTGTTGGTCAGCTCCGACCACAAGTTAATCACCCTAGACATCCACATCCCGCTCCCACCTCCCATTAGGAATACAACCATAAAAAATGTCTCCAAAGCCAACTTTACGCTTCTTAAGACAGAAGTGGCAAACTTCATGACACCCATGCAGATGCACAATAGAGGTACGACTGCTGAATCCAATACAAATGCACTTTATAAGTACTTACACGAGTGCATGGATCATGCTATCCCTAACAGAACCAAGATGCTATCCTCCAAAAAAAGGAAGTCAATCTGGTGGTCTTCTGCCATAAACAAACTCTACAACAGAAGAAAGAAATTGTTGCAAAAAAGAGTAAAATCCCACAATTGGAGGAACTCCCTGGTCAGCCTCAGCAAAAAGCTGAGATCCCTCATAAAATCCTCCAAAGCTAGTTATGAAAACAAAATTGCCACTAATTCTAAAGGCAATGACAAAGCATTCTATAGCTATATCAAGAATCTCAATGGCAACACTCAGATCTGCTCTGAGTTACAGCATAATGACACTAAATATACAGAACTAACTGATATTGCCAACATCCTGGCAGATAGGTTCAGTGCTAACTTTACCCCCCTCTCACCCACTAAAGGGCCCATCTTTATACCAGAAGAATGCAAAGTTCCTGTAAGCACAGCTACACAGGTAAAAACCTCACTCTCTAAAGTCAAGAACACAGCATCCATGGGACCTGACAACATCCCAGGCTGCCTTCTACACAAACTACAGAATGAACTGGCATCCCACCTAAGTACCATGCTCAATCATAGCCTCACCTCAGGCTTTGTGCCCATTGAATCATGCACTGTGACGGATATCCCACTCCACAAAGGGGGGCCACAACAGACCCAGGGAACTACTGCCCCATTAGCCTGACGAGACTGGTCTGCAAGGCAATGGAACGTATCATCATGGAACTCATAAACAAAGACATTGAAGATCTCCAAACTCTGGACCCTACACAGTTCAGGTTTGTAAAAGTTAGATCATGTCTCCTAATCCTGATAGACTTCTTTGAAGTAGTCACCAAAGTCATAGATGAGGGTAAGGTGGTTCACACAGCCTATCTAGATCTCACCAAGGTGCTCAACACCATCCCCCACTCTGGAATTATAGATAAACTCACTAAACTAGGTATAAATCTCTACGTCACAAGATGGGTTGCCAACTGGCTTACTGACAGCACCCACACTGTGAAAGTAGCAGACTCCAAATCAGACTTCAGACCAGTGACAAGTGGAGTACCACAGGGTTCAGTCCTGGGTCCTCTCCTGTTTGGTATCTACTTCTCTGAAGTACAGGCTAACACAGAAGGTCTCTGGCTAACTAAATTCGCAGATGACTGCAAACTAGGAGCCATAATCAAAACTCCTAATGATGTGGACATCCTACAAAAGGGCCTCACTGAGACAGATGTCTGGTGTCAAAGCCATGGTCTCAAGCTCAATGCCAAAGAGTGCATTGTCATCCCCTTTGGTAAAAACTCTGTATCCATGAACTACCACATAGGCGGTAGTCTACTTAACATCGAAAATGTGATGAGACCTTGGGACACAAGTGGACAGTAGTCTCTCCTTTGATAATCACATCACCACTGTGGTCAGAAAATCCTTCTACATGGTACACCTCATCACAAAAGGTTTCTCATCCAGAAAAAAGAGGTAATTGTTCCCCTCTACTCATCACTCATTAGACACATTATAGAGTACAATGCCCCTTTTGGTATGTACCTCACAAGACATCTACAGCAACTGGAAAGGCCGCAAAAATACCTCACAAAGAAGATTACTGGCCTCAGACAGATGCCTTATGCAGACTGACTCAAAAAACTCCAGCTTTACTCAGTCGCATATCGCCTATTCAGAGGCAATCTCTGCCTAACATACAAAGCTATGTCAAGCCCATAGCTGTTGGACATGCTCCACTTAAAGAAATTTCAATCCTTCCAAGCTACACGCTCTAGGGACCTAAACCTTGTCACCACAATAAACAGAATATGCTGGAGGGATAGATTCCTGTCCCAGAGGCTTCCCATACTCTGGAATAGACTACCTATCTATATCAAACAGAGCTCCTCATTAGCACTCTTCAATAAAAATCTTGATGATTGGATGGGTAATAGGAAATTCACCCTGGAGATCACTTTTGTGGTTCTGCTTGACAGGTGCACAGGAAAATAATTTTCTTGGGTGGCGAAAGCCAGGGTACCTTTTTGGCTAGGCTTGCATAGGCCCTAGGGCCAATAGCCTAGTACCTACATATGAACCTATGAACCTATGTGTATATGATGGTATGTCTCACAATGTATTGTCCATATACAACCATTAAATCCCCCATTACCATACTGTACACGTCTGGGGATGTTCTGCATGTAACATGTAACCTGGAACACACCTCACCCTAAACACTGTGTGGTGTGTGCAATGAAAGCCACACACTTCAGTAGCACTACATACATAGGTAGGGGTCTATTACCAGTGTTGCCAAGTAAGACTCTGTGTGTATGTGGATGGATATACATCAGGTTTCTGATTATACATGTCCCAGCAGGTCGCTTGTCCATGTGGCACAGGCAGTAACTGTTATATAAACCTGTGACATGTTTTCAACTATACCCAGGATATGTTAGAGCCATGGTGTCACTACAGTGCCATACCCCTTGTGGAATATGACTGCAGACCATCCTCCTGGTGACACATGTACACCTACAACACAAATGGTTAACATTATGGAGACCACAATCACTCAGTGTTACTACCAGCTATAATGCACCATGGCTGAACAGCTACACTAACTGACATGTATGCATTAAACATTACTCCTGAAAACGTTACACAGCAGTACATTGGTACACTGTAGTACAGTCTATGTGTGCATCAGAATCATATTAGCCTGTTCCTGCATCGATGTTATGGATGACAGGGATGTGGCACAGTTATCATTATATGCACAGCGTGTGTTGTTGGTTTGCCAGAGACTGAGGATAGGCCATATGTTTGACAGCATGTGTGGGGGTGAGGGGTGTAATTAGTTGAAATGGGCATGGTGATGTGGTGTATGTAGGTATGGGGTTCCCCCAGGTGTGTTTGTATAGTGTGTGGGTATGCATGCACACAGTTCTGCCATGTGGCTGTTCTATACAGGTGTTTCTTGGACAGCTGCAGATCATACCTGGCAGGGTGTGCAGTGCACCAACTCTGGCCATGGACACGCGGATTGTGCCTGCCAGGGGTTCCATGTGCACATGCAGGTACAAGCCTCGATGTGCTACTCTCCCCTGATGATGACAGATGTCCGCTGGAACCAGGTCCCTCCTGGGATTGGCCAGGGTGACATGCATGTGGCCTGCTGTGGTGTGGTGTGGACAACACCCCCTGCAGTACTTGGGCTGGTACTGCCACTATGGGAGCACCTTGGTGTCGTAGCATGACCACGTCGACCGCCAGCTGTTGGTGTTGCTGGCCTAGGTCCCCGCGGCCGTCGCCCCACTCACACCACATGTTCGAGCATGGACAAACCACAGTCGATGATGCCACCCATCTCACCCAACCATTTATCCATGACCTCTGTATAATCAAGGAGGGCATCAGCAAGTTCATGGATGTTGTTGCTTACAGATGAGAGAGCAGTCCTCTGCAGCCTCAGGCCCTGTCTGGTGTACAGTTCCATATGTGCCTGCACTCCTATGACAGTCTGAAACATGCGCCAATGTTGTGGCACTTCTAGCAGGGGCATGTTGACCAGCGGCCCTACCACAAGCACCCCGGTACATTTGCCTAAGTGGTGCCCTGTCAGACATCTGACTATGCCTGCTGTGACCAGACACAGTAGGCATAGATACCACACTCTCCTGTGCACTGCCACCAACTGCCAACTGTCCCTCTGCTATGGCCACTGGTGATGGGGTATGTATAGGCACTGTAACTATGTCGGGGTTGGGGTGGCTAAGAGAGGGATGTCAAACGATGGTGCAGTTTCAGCCTCTGACAAACCCGCCTGTGCCTCAACAGTCCTATCATCATCTTCGGTGTTTGTATGGACACCAACATCAGATTGCATGCAGGAGGGACCCTGACCCAACTCGCCACCTGTGGGGGAAAACAAGAAATGCACTTTAAAACTTGTACAGTGTTGCATATCAGTACACACATACACACACACACACACACACACACACACACACACACACACACACACACACACACACACACACACACACACACACACACACACACACACACACACACTGAAATTCCACCATAATACCTACCTGTCCCTGAGTTTACAGACAGTCCCACATTTATTCACATAAGTTCCCCATCCTGCATCACACTTGGTAACATGCACTCATTAATACCACTCATTGACGTATCATTCCTCTAAATGCCTAGACGAGTGATCACAACACAAGACCTTTTACTCCATTACCTCCTTGACTTGAGTGGAGTAGGTTTTACGTGGCCTCAATGCTGTCATCCAGTGTTCACCCTGGCTATGTCCGGACATCATGAGCAAGCCCCCCCCATATGTTAGGAGCTACTACTATCACTCCATAATGTCATACACTGGAGTGTCATACATAACTATTGCTCAGTACATGCCATATCTGCTGCTCAATCTACATATCATGTGGACAACAGTAATGTATATTATACCATGACCCCCCATTATTATTCCAAAACGTGCACGCTGATTGGCCAGCATGCCCATTGTAAATCGAATTATACTAATGGAAAAAGGTCCGATTCGCCGGACGTTTTCCATTAGTATAACTCTCTTTTTAAAACACTGTCTCACTATGTTAAATGGGTTTAACATAGCGAGACAGCTTTAAAATAAGCAACGGAAATCTCCGTTGCGTATTTTAAAGCTGTCTCACTATGTTAAACCCATTTAACATAGCAAAACAAAAAAGCAACGAGATCTTGCTTTCTCCGTTGCTTTGCTCAAGCTCTGATGTACTTGCGCGCAGTACATCAGAACTGCCGCGGATGCCAGACATCTGCAGAAGGGCAGCAAACAGGCATTATACTATGCCATTATTTAAGAAAAGTAATAGTTTCTTTTCTTAAATAATGTCATGGTATAATAGCAATAACCACTTCTGGGTGTGGGTAATGCTGTATTCACGGTTGGCTTTGTTTGGTGCCTCGGACTTTGCCCTCGGGACCAAACCACACCAACCGTGGGTAAATCCAGCATTACCCACATCCAGGCATGGGTTATTGCTATAGTACACTCCCTGGTGTTGTCTAGTAATTCCCCAATGCATCTGTAGTGCTGAATACATGGGTAGTCATTCACCTTTCTGCTGATTGCAATTTTAAGGGTATACCTGGTGTCTAGTTTCCCTCCCAATGCATGTTCCATGCTACAGACCTTGTTATACTATCAGCTGCCCTGTGATTACATATCAGACAAGTATTCCTGGTGTCTCATGTGTCAGTCCATGCCCATGTACTGCACGATTCCAAAGGGAAGTACTACCGTATGCACAACCTCACAATCACACATGTGCATACATGGACACCCACACAAACACACACATATGAACACACACATCCTACATGCATCAACCCCCCTCCATGCCACCAGATTGAACTTACAGACAAAATAACCCCCCCCCTCACACACACACACACACCTACAGGTTAGGTTGCACAAAGATAGTACACACAGTCCTCCCATTGCCCATCTGTCAACATGCATAACATATGGTACTCAACAGCATGCAGTGCAGCTATAGTCAATCCATGCTAGCAATAGTATACATGTGTGTGATGCATGGGCTGTGTTAGCTGTACCCATGTACACAGTATTGCTGTGCACCTGTTCTGCACCCTGCCATATACTGTGCACCAAACCTCACAGGTGTACAAACCATTGCTGAATATGTATTACTGTGCCAGTTATGTCTACTCTAATGCTCACATCCCCTATGTGTTTGAGCGGCACATACTTGGGATGATATGTTGACAGATGTCATTTGTGAATGCCTGATGTCTGGTTTACAGATCTCAACATCAGCAGTGCATGTATGACCAATACGATACTATTACACTGACAACCGTCAAACCTTACTATGACTATGAGGAGTGTGCACACCCTTATTGATATGATGCACTCTTCCTTGATATGCCATGGGACCTCATCAGTGCATATATTAACATTACATGAGCCTGATATGTGACATATGTCCTGTACATTCACATGCAGTGTCTAACAAATGTGTTAGGTGTGCAGATGCTGGCAGTGATGCATACACTCTGTGGGTGCATATGTATGCACACCCCTATCATGACAGTTTGTTGCACCTATTGTTATGTGTACTAAAGCAGTCACTATTCCTGGCAGGGGTATACTAGCATGGGTCATCTGCATTTGCCAGTATATTGTCATTTTGCCCTACACATGTCCCTCAACTCTGCATGATTGCGAGGTCAACTCATGTGCACATCCCTTGGAGTTCACACACTGCTGTCACTATTGCTGTGGAGTTAGGGTTACATCTGCCACAGTTCCTGAACCTGATTGTGTGCAGATACAGCCATTCTTAGCATCCTTTGGGGATCCCTGCTGTAGTTGCACTGCTGTGTCATAATGACACACCCTCCCCACCTTCAGCCTTTTTGCAGATGCTTGACAACTATGGCCTACATGTGTGTCAGTGTACAGTGTCCTGAACACTGAACACCATGTGTAACAGCCTAGTCCCAGCTAATGACTGGCTAACATACAGATGTACACTGACACTGGCACAGTACAAATGGGGATGGTGGGCCTGAGGTGGGGTGAGGCATTGGTTGTGCAGCACCTGTATCTTACATAATACTGTCTGTAGGTTTCCAGTGTGGTCATGGCACACCAGTACACATTGCAACCCATGACTGTTGGGGACCTCTTCTGTTATGCATACACTACCTGTAGAAAGACCTGGCTGATGTTTCCTGTGGTGCAACTGTCACATCTGTTTACCCTAATCCATAGGCCATGTGCTTGCAGAGTCCAGACAATTGCTGACATGGGTACCGCACAGCCAGTACTTGCTGGACATTCCTGCTACCCCCTCCGTGTTGTGGCATGTTAGTGGGCAGCCCGCATGACCAGTTTGCTACATGTGATAGCATTTGTCTTGGGTGGCTATCTGTTTATTTCCTACATCATTCCTGTCCCATACATCCTTGCCACATACATGATTGCACTGTTTCCCATGGCATATGCAATGGTGAGGTATGACTACATGTGCAGCTCATGGGTGCTACCTGTTGGGTATGGGGCCCACACCATGTCATGTAAGATGTGCACAAGCCACACCTGCTTGAGTTGCAGGTAAGTGTGCACATTTGATGGCCAAACATCTTGGACAGCTAACCACTATGTGGTGTGACATTGGGAACATGTATTTGCTGAACGGTGCATTTCCATGACAAATGCATGCAGACAGTACCTCAACAGTTGCCTCCACTATATTTTCTCTGGAGTATGTGCACACATATGCTTCCAGTGTTTGTGAAAGTATGTATTCCCCATATTTGCTGCCCTAACCTACGATTCCATATTACACACTCAGTGCTCATGGTGGGACCACATTACAAGTGTTAAGGGTTATGGACCACATTATTATGATATGCCGTAGTGTAGATCTGTAACAGTTGCCATTGTAATACTGGTATATAAACTGTTGTAGCACTGTATAAGGGTGATGTTTCACACATGTCCGTACTGTAAGCTATGTGTCCCATCATTATGTTCATTCCTGTTTACACATTTCACAATAAAAGGATGTCTGACATGCCCTTCAGATACCCCATCATGGTCACCACTGTGATGCAGTGCAGTTAACAGCAACAATACATGACATGTACAACATGCATTATGGGTAGGTGTGTTAGATGTGTGCATGGAATATACCATTGCCATTACATGATCAGTGTATTGGCAAGCATGAACATAAACCTTACTCACCAGCTACAGGCCGCTGCCTTAGTGGTATACCAGAGGGACCTACATAAGAGTGTGAGAGATGTGATGTCAATGGCTACAGCTGTGGCATTGCTAGAGGGTGGGTGCAGCATTACAGCACATCAGCAGTACATGTTCACAATACTACAGCTTATGCACATCTGTTTATTACTACTACGCAGCAACAGACTATATATATGGCATCTCACATATGAATGGCCTACCTGTACTGATGCGGATGCATACGTAACTGTTACTACCCACATATTTTCTATAACAGTGACACAATAGCATGTTTATGGAATAGTTGCTAGCAGAACCACCTCTCCCACCTCATCTGGCCATGTTACCAGGCCACATCACATGTGAGACCCAACCTAGGGCCTCCTCATCTACTGCACTACCTTCAGGTGGAACCACCTCAGGGGATGGGCCCCCCGGGGCACACACAGACATGATTCTATCACCCGAGGTTAAGTCCAGGGTCTGTTCCATAGGGGGCTCCACAGAAACTTGTGGGATGTGCTACAGCAGCTTGAGGCCCTCAGTACACAATCACAGGGTCCACATGCTCCTCCTGCTCAGCCTCCAGGCCAGACACCTTCAGGGCCATGAAACTGCTGTTGTGACTAGTAATGGGTGGGGGCCTTGTTCCCACTGTTTCCATAAGGGGGCTCATGGGGCTTCCACATCGCAGACCATACACACCATCCAGGGTGTATACCCACCACATGTGTCATATACCACCCCTGTAGGCTGTCCTCTATATCTAACAATCTGAACCACCTTCAAAAATATACCTGTTATCCTTCCCCATATTCCCATTCCCTACTTCACAGACAAGGGCATTGTGGTCCCAACAAGAGGTTCACATGTGACATTACTATCCATGTTGCACACATTTACAGCTGTATATATCTGTGTGTATTGCTATGTGGGATGTTCCCTCACACATAACATGCATCACTGTGGTGGTAATATAGGGGACATGTATTTACATACATATGTGTGTGTGTGATTGTATATATGTAGATAAACACACACACACACACACACACACACACACACACACACACACACACACACACACACACACATGTGTATACATATATATATATATATGTCTGTCCACCACACAGATTTTGTGTCAGATATATCACTGGCAGTGTGTGTGTTGAGTGCTATCAGTACATGGCTACATCCTTTTGTGTTTCTGACTTCATATTCCTGACTAAGGGTATGTTGCAGACTATCCTGTAACACCAGCAACTTGCTTAGTGTATGACAACACTATTTCACATGTGGGTCTGTGTTCTGGCCTCTGGTTTCCACCTACATAACAGGCTTTGTCCATATGACATGCAGTCAGGGGTTATGTAGTGGCCTGTGAGTATGTCATGCTGCCATTCCTGCCATCATCCCACTGCTGTTGTGGCCCACACACATATTATGTGGTTAGGTCCATATATGTGTGGGCTTCATCTGCACAATACATGTTTGCCCTTCTGCAGTCCATAGGTCAGTGTATGTAACAGTGGTAAATGCAACTGTATGTCAGTCTATGGGGGGTGCACAATAAACTGGGCTGTTACAACATGCAAGGGATATCAGGAGTAAGCTGCCTTAAGGTATCTGTATGTACATTACCAAACATTTCACCTTGGGAAAATGCAGACCTACTGCTTCCTGCCATACAGACTGCTCTATTTGTCAGTGTGATTGTGATGGTTTCAGTTATGCCTTGTTATGTAAAAGATACATCCCATTGTGTCAACTGAAGTCTTTTCCCCCTAGGGATTGCATCCATAGTGTAGTTATAGGCTGCTGGACTATACTTCTGCATTACTTACTGTTGATTGATTTTTTATCCTGTGGCCCATTCTGTCTTTAATGTTGTACTACTTGAAGGCCTTGGCCTGGGCAGCAACATATGTTATGCTTTCCGGAATACTGAATCAAGTGATCTGTTTGAGAGCTGCATTAATCTGTTTATATGTATTTCAAAGTCTAAACAGCTATATGGCATGGCATATACAACTGTATTAGTAGACAAATAAAGCTTTCTCATGTATGCAAACGTGTGTGTGGTGTTATATCCTTTGACCTCTCTGTGGGTATATGCTTCAGGCAACAGTTGTCTTTTGTATGGGTGACTAATACAGTGTCCATTTGATAAGGTGGCTGTTCCATCTGGTGTGCACCCTCTAAATATTTATCTTCCTATACATATCTCTGTGTGTGTGTATGTGTAGTTACATATATATATATATATATATATATATATATATATATATATATATATATATGTATCTGCATATATGTGTGTGTATATGTATCTTAGGAAAGTTTATTGAGTCCACATTGTACATTCCCTATGGTATCCAGATTGTACTGCATGATATGTTATTGATACCAGCCTGACATCATACAGGTGGGATGGATTACTGTTAACATCTTGTGCCCATGTTGTGCCGGGTCCTGGTTATGGGACTTGCAACAGTTGGTATTGTATTGAGGGCAGACGTGTTTGGCTGTGTGTGGGGGGGTGGTAATATCAGTGCATACAAGACATATGTAGCTTGGGCCCCCTCACCCCCATTAACGGTGCCTGTGGTCATAAATGTATTTGTTATGTTCTCTTTTATATCTATAGATATATATCTGTATATACATATATAGAATATATATTTATGTTTACATATATATATATATATATATATATATATATATATATATATATATATGTATATATATATATATATATATATATATATATATATATATATATATATATATATATATATACAAACATATATGTAGACATATATATCTATAGATATATATATATATATATATACATATACATAGATATACATACATATATATTTATATATATATATATATATATATATATATATATACACACACACACACACATATATATATATATATATATATATATATATACACACATATATATATATATATATATATATATATATATATATATGTATATGTAGGTATGTGTATATATATTTATATCTATATATATAGATATTTATATATGTATTTAGATAGACATATATATATACACACACATACATGCTATTGTAACCTGATATTAACTTTTTTGCTGACTGTAATGGAACTTTGTTACATTTTATTCACTGAGGAGCTTTTCTCCCCAGGTCTCTGCTGAAAATGAGCCAAAAGCTCAGTCAGACTAACACGGTTAACAAATGTAAAATAAATAAACACATAAATAAATAAATACATCTACATGTTTAAATACATTCCCTGTACTGTTGAATGACTGTGCTGGATATGTTTGTGAAAACATCAGGGTTATGTATATCTGACATGGCTTAGTGGTTGATCACTTTGGTTATGGTGTGCAGGGTCCTAGGTTTAAGCCTTGCAGAGGCTGTTTATTTTGTTTCTGGGCAGAACAAGGGCAGTTGGATACAGAGTGATTAAGGCACTTTTAATCTGTTGTAAGCGGGTTTGCGTGGAAATAAGCACTGCTAACTTCCGGTTACATTTTCTTATACTGATTTAGCTTCTCAATTGCTTAACCTGTGTAGGCATTGCATACCCCCACGCAAACAAGGTTAAACCCGCTTTGTGCTGCTTAAAAGTGCTTACTCCCGCTTACCCCCACACTCATTTCTTTAAAAGAAATGAAAAAGAGTTGATAGGAAAGTGGTGAAAAAGGTGCACAAAGAGGGAAAGACAGTAGGGAAAATAGCTAGGGATGTGCAGGACGGGTGTAGGGAAGGTCCATAGCTGCTCATTTCTTCTACAGAAACAGCTGTGCATACACTGAATTTTGAGATAGATTTGAACAGTCATACCCCTGAGAGAGGGATGAGGACAATAATAATATGTTGTTAAGCCAATTAGACCAGATTACATGTGTCCAGTGGACACGTGTGTGAAATGGACAGCTACGTATGGGACGAGATTTTTTTGGGGGAACAGATTGCCCTTTTTTTTAGGTGAGAGTGGAATGTTGGGGAGGGATAGTAGGTATATTTCGGGAGGAATGTTGGGTAGGTTAACAGACAAGACAAACAAGACGCATGCAGGGGCAGTATATGACACATGTGGGGGTTAAACACTTTGATGGGGAAGGGGTGTTTGGAAATTGGAAGCCCATGTGCCTCCTAGTGGAAACAATGGGATTGAGGTCCCCACCCATGGGCAGTCACCATTACGCCTTCACAGCCCCGAAGGTGGCTGTGCTGGGGGCTGAGTAGGAGGGCCAGGCCGACCCTCTAGTTGCGACACACAGCCCTCAAGCTGGCTTAGCAGATCTCCAAACTCCCTGTGGAGCTCACTACGCACCATGACTCGGACCTGGCGATGGGTGACAGGCTCCTGTCTGTGCCTGCTCCCGGTGGGGGTGAGCCCCATCCCTTGAGGTGGTTCCACCCACAGGTAGTGCAGGACCACCAGATGAGGAGATCCTGGGATGAGCCCCAGACGTGCTGGTGCCCGGTACCACGGCCAGCTGAGGTGGGAAAGGTGTGTCCGCCGGGACCAGTCTTCCCAAACGTGCTATGGTGTTTAAATTTTATCAACATATGTCGGTTAGTAATAGTCAACACATTCCAGGATTAGGTATAACAGCATGCATAGATATTCCCATTAACCCAAACACCAGATATGGAACAGTTGCATAGCAAACAGAACACATGGATATATGGAACCACATTGGTCATTACAACAGCATGCAGGTACATTGATGGCAGCATGCCACCAATGTGGGAGTATTTCAACATGGCACATGCATAGAAACAAATTTAAATAATTATCAAACAATAGGACATATGCCCCAACAGTAGAGTTAATTCAGCACATACTGATTGAGTTGTGTATTTAGTTTATTGTTGCAGATATGGTGGGAGGGTAAGAAAGATGTCAATTAAAAACTAGTATATTCCTGTAGTTCGCATTACTTTCCTAGTCAGTGCTGTGAATCTGTACCTTACAGGTATTAGTACATTACCCTATTGCCTTAGTTTGGACAGTGGTATGGCTGTCGACAACTATATACATGAACTGAGTTTTACCTGCAGTATACACCACTTACCTGGTATACCTGTGGAGGTATTGTTTGTTAATACTACCTAACTATTTCTACACATACTCCCAGATTCCAGCTTGATGTTATGCACATGCCTATACATCTCTTATTGCCCACACTCTGGGCATGTCTTCACCACATGCAGGTGAACCGGGACATATTTCAACTATTACCCTATTAAACCTTTAGTGAATTGTACAATGACAGGTTTGTTTTATTTGACATTTTCCAAATATGTACAGGTCTGACAGTCAATTATATGACATGAAATGCTGCCTACATGTCAGAAATTAGCAAATTGATATGGCAGGGGAACAGGGTAACAGCCGGTAGATATGGGCTGATTAACTAGAGGTTCTGGACAATTTTGCACACTTGTGGGGTATGATTCTGCATACAGCTTACTACCACTCCCATGATTTGAACCATGGCTGTGTCTGCTAAAAATAAAACACTGTCAATCACAGTTCAGTGTGCTCTATAGATATTTCTGTGTATCTTGTCTGATTTCTGTCTATAATTCTCATGTGGTTTTACATTCTGACCTTGTAATTACAACATTCTTATACAGACAATTGTATTATGTAGTACAGTGTGGGTGACAGTAATGAGTAATACCTTATTAGTCAGAGAAACTGCAACACTAACAATGCCATTCAATACCAGAGTAAACAGTACCAGTACAGGATGTCAATCTTTTATTTCTAGCCACAGTTTTCATATCTGACAGACCTGTGGGGACAATGTTTGTTAGCACTACCTGAATGTTGCCACACAAATTACCATTTTCCACATTAGTGTTATGCACATACGTCTCACTCTATTACTGTACACACTCTGGTTACAGCTTGACAACATGGGGGGAGATGGGACATACTTGGCTAATTACTCCGATAACATTTTGGGGAGTCACTAGAGTTACAGATTTGTTCTTATAGATGTATGACAATCAGTTGTATGTCTTGTTTGCTGCCTAAACATCTGGGATCATCCCACTGATTTGCCGGGGGGGACAGGTGCAGATATGGGCTGATTTACTGCACATTCTGGACATATCTGTACACTTGTGGGGTATGATTCTGCATACAGCCTACTACCACTCCTAGGATTCGAACTATGGCTGTATGTGCAAAAAATACAACAGTTCACGTCGCAGTTGAGTGTGTTATTTGGATTTTGTTTTTTGTCTTTTCACTGTTTTCTGTCTAAGTCTCTCTCAGTTGTACTATATGACCTCTTGGGATTACAACAGTCATATACAGACAGTCCTACACATTTTATTATGTATCACAATGTGGGTAATAGTGCTTAATACAACAGTACTATTAAGTTATTGCAACTCTACATTACCATATGATACCAAAGTAAACACATGCAGTCCAGCAGTTAGACCTTTATTGTCAGGCTATTATGCTTTTATTTGCATACAACCTATATGAGACTTTTCCTGCCATATTCTCTGGTGTATGCAGTACATGCCTTAAACAATACAGGTTTTATACAGGCAATTAACTTACTACTATTTTATATTTATTTCCTATGACAGAACATGCAAGAGTATTACTATCCTGCCTCACGTCGCAACCGCTGCAGTCTACAGACATGGGCTTCCTTGTTCGCAGCCCAGTCACCTGCTACTGTGGAAGACATAAGAGGAATAATTAGCCATGCTTATCCATAATATACATGAGCTGGCAATTATTAAACAGGTAGTGGACTGATACTTACACACGACTGGGACATCCCCTGTCCTCCTAGCCTCTTGGATCTACTGATCCAAGAGATCCCCCTTTCTCCGCTTCAGGTCGGCATAGTGATGCCTGACCTGCTCTCCAGTTCGGGGTATGCCAGTGGCACTGGTGAGATCACGAGCGAGATGGTCCCAGGCTTCCGCTTTGTATTGGGAACCCTGGTACTGGGCCTGCAGCAGTCTCTGGTCATGGTCATTCACAAGGAGTCCTGCCATGACTCTGGACTCCTGGATGCCCCAGCACCTGAAAGCACACATCCTCTCCCATTCCAGACATAGTGCTTACAGGGGGAAGCTACAACCAGTTATGAGATGTATTCCTGCCTGTTGGGTTTAAATAGGGCCAGTTTCCTGCACTTTGCTGAGATCAGACAGTTTTGAAAATACTAAGCTATGGGCAAACCTGCTTACCTAAGGTTGGCATTGCTTAAAGAGGTATACCAATGGGCAGACTGAGTTAGCTGGCCTACACATTGCTTACACCTACTATGCTGGCCTGTGCAATGCTTAGTATTGTTTAATATTTAATTTGCATTATATTTGCATTTTGGCTTTGATTTATTATTCATTACATGTTATATATGTGTTTGGTATCCATGATTCATGCGTAAGTACACTGCATGGAGTCCTTGTGTTTATTATGGGATTTCAACACTTTATTACAATGACACCTCACATCTGGGCTTGATGCAGTACTCCAGGTCACATATTTCTGTTATGTAGTAGGTTATACAACATAAAACTGTATATAGATTCCTTTCACGTGTTCAGTTTGAATTTCCTATAGTGAGGATCTGTTTGGTGATATCTCAGTCTTATGTACTGCTGTGATGGCTTAGTGGTTAACTACTCTGACTATAATGTTCAGGGTTCTGGGTTTAAGACCTGCAAAGTCTGTTTATTTTGTTTCTGGCCAGAACAGCGGCTGATGCATACAGAGTGATTAAGGCACTTTTAAGCAATTGTAAGTGGGTTTGCGTGAAGGTAAGCAATGCTAACCTCTGGTTAAATATGCTTACAGAGAGTTAGCTTCAATATTGCTTAACCTGTGTGTGCATTGCTTACCCCCATGCAAATGGGCTTAAACTCGCTTACTACTGCTTAAATATGCTTACACCCACTTATGCTTACTCTTGCTTACTACTGTGTACTCCCGCTTACCACTGCACTAATTTAGACAGTAATGTCTAATAGTTCTTGGGAAGGTGATGGATTTGGAAACTGTATGGATTTATCATTCATTACACATTTTACCTTCCATTTGTATCCCTGATTCCTGTGTACATATACTGTATGAGGCACTTGTGATTATCTGTGGACTTTACAACATTATGAAAATGACACCTCACATCTGCATTTAATGCAGTACTCCTGTTCACAAATATATGTTATGTGGTAGGTTATGCAACAAAATAAATTGATCATAATGTGATTTGACATGGAAAATGGATTGTACTGGAGTGGGACTCTAACTGGCAATGACTGCTTGAAAGGCGAATGCTCTGCCCACTAGACTATTGCTATACTGCTTCATTTGCATATATCTTGCTTTTTATCCTCCTGTGCCATTTAAGCTGCATTAACTGTAGCTAAGCAATGGGCAAACCCGCACACCTATGGTTAAATTTGATCTGTTTCTTAATAAAAATTCTTTATATTTAAATGTTTTAAGAGCTCTGCTCTCGGACATGCACTTGTATACACTCCATGTCTGTTTAGGAGCTCAGGCAGCAAGCCTTCATTGATATGCATGGTGCGCTGCCATTCTGGTCATAAACAGCCACTTCCATACAGGATTAAGCTAGTCCTGCATGGAAGGATAGTGAATCCGGGGGAATGATTTTATAGAGAGCCCATTCTCTAAGCACTGGCAGAGATCATTCTCTCTTCACTCTCTCTCACACATTACCAAGGGATTGTTGGATTACTTTCACACTTCACTTACTCTATCTCTCTCTCTCTCACACAGACATGAACATACACACACACACACACACACACACACACACACACACACAGAATCTCTCCGCTTTCATGTACACAATTCACTCACACAAGCAGACAGAAACACACGTTTTTGTTTCGCTTATTGATCTCTCTAGCTCTCTTCCTTACTTTTATAAATGCATACACTCTCACACACATGGTTTATTTTATTTTTTTTTTAATTTTATACTCGCTAAACAGCAAAAGCACTGCTTAGCGTGTGTAAAATAATGGCTAGCTCCCTCTTATTTTCACTGACATGCATGCATACACTCACACACAGAGATAAACACACATACCTTTTTTGTTTACATTTTACACTCGCTAAACAGCAAAAGCAGTGTTTAGTGAGTGTAAAATAATGTTGGATGTTTTGTTTTCTCAGTCCAAGCTCCATGGCAGTTTGATATGCTGCCATGAGTCAGAGGGGTAGGTTTTCGTCGGGCATTACTTGTACATTAATACCCTGCTGGAGAACACTGATGTACAGTAAGCCCATTGTATAAAGTGTAGTAAATGAGAAATGTGGTCTTTATTTCAGGTTTGGTATTTTTACTTGGGCTAAGAGTAAAAGTTGGGTTTAGAAAGTTTTTTATGCGAGCTTGAATATTTTGGTGGGTGTCAGTATGTATCTTTTTTGTATGTACGGTGTGCAACATGTTACTGCATTTTAATGAGTAGCATAAGGATGGTGGTATTATAAAAAGTTTTAGTTCTAATGATACAGCACAGATGTGGATATACTTTTGATGCTGTGCCAAGAGTATAGGTCTGAGAGTCATGGAGTTGGCCTGAGACCCATTTGAGTGAAGACTTTTTGTTGGCTGCTAAAACTGAAGAAAAGACATGACAGGACCTGCAATAGTGATTAAAAGAGAACAGTATTAATTTGTCTGCTAAAATAACTTAGTCTGCATTATGCCATTATATTATAACTAAACTAGTGAAGTGCATTGCATTTTTGGAAGGGAGGGAAGTTCTGACTTTAATAGACCCTTGCAGCAGATTTACCCTTGTTAAGGGTCCATGTTATGTAAAGAAAAGATTAGCGATGAACAAAAATGTAGAGGTAGTATGCATTTTTGTTGCTAGAAAGGAATATTTTCTCTCTCAATCATGTAGAAAAGTAAACAGCTCTATCTACATCCTGTGACTTTAATCCCTGACTTGTGATGTCTCCTTTTCAGAGCACTGTGGAAACTGTAAGGAGGAGGCAGAATCTATAAACATTTTGTCAGGCTGATAAATATAAAGAAACCAAACAATAACTTGATATACGCATTCAGTATAAGAAATTTGGGAGGGAGGATTTCAAGAACTGCCACTCATATGGATATCCAGAATAAAAATCATCAGATGAGATTTAGCCTAGAAGATGGAAAAGAGGCTTTTAGAGAAGGATTGTGACAGGATTTTCCAACTATTTGTTACCCCTATGTTGAGTTAAAAGGTGACTTGTTATATAGAGTAGGTAAAGACTGATGGAATTTTATATCAGTTACTACTTCCAAAAAAACTTACAGTATGCTACAGTATGCTAGTAATGAAATTCCCCAATGGTCATGTATTAGGAGATCACATGGCAATTGACAGGATCAACACAGGTGGAACAGAAAGCTTTTATTGTCCAGGCAAAATGAAAAAGATAGAAACCATATCTAGAGTATGAGAAAACTACATCCCCATTCTGGATTCAAGAGTTTACCAAAACCAATGCCCATTATAAAGGTGCTCATTTGTATATACTGTGTGGACATTGTGGCACCACTAGCAGAATCTAGCAATGGGCATCAGTGCATAATATCCCATATGCCTAGACTGGCTAACAGAAATACCAACAGTCAAAATCCCACAATCCATGACTATAATTCCAAAATCAATGGTTTTATGCTGGGAGGTGGGTAGTTGTGATCTCTGTGTGTTATAGATAGTAGTGTACCTTTTAAAATATTGGAATGCATCTTAAAACGTTCCCATCTCTTCAGTCAGGCAGGTTATTGTATTAGCTAGCTAACTGCTAATTGGTGCTTGTGTAAAAGATCATTGCCTGCAAGGAGAGGCCAAGAACATCCTCAGTCAGAGACACAGTGTGGGCTAAAACAGATGCTTTACTGAAAGCTCCAGTATTCATGGATTTTGACAGCCCACGAGGCTAATTCTGGACGTGGTTTGAGAATGTTTTTGTTGGATGTTGATACTGAAGGAAAAGCCATCATCTGTAATTAAAAGAGGAAAAGTTTGTAGGTACAAAGGTTGTTTTTAGACCATTGACATTTGATGCAAAGTATTTTAAATTGTCTATGCAGAGTGCATGCATACCATAGAAAGCCAAATGGGCTATTTGTCATTTCCTTCTGTGTTTTGTCTATTCACTCAGAAAGTGTAGGCATAGTGAACACACTGTGGTTATCTTTATGAATTCCCTCCAATGTATAAGGTTGCAAGAAAATCAACAGAAAAACAAAAATTAGGAGAAAGAAGGTGGGACTTATGCTTGTGTTGTCTATTCATTCAGAATGCTATACAATTAGTGTACACTTAGTATAGCCATTAATGAATCTGGCCTGCCATTTCACTTCAGTGTCATGTAGAAATAAAACAACAAAATTGCTCCTTACTATGGTTAGACCTTTACAACAGACTGTATTATTTTCCTGGATCAGATCCCCAAACTGTCATCTGTAGTTTATATCGAAAACTCTTTGGGGCAAATTCATGAAGATATCATGATGTGTACAAACAAAGTAACCTTTTGGTATTCAGAAACAGCCTGCACATGGTCCAGCACTGCAAAGTGCTAACTCTGCACCCATGCTGAATGCTAATGAGGCAGTCCAGTGGAGATGCATATGTTAATTACCCAAGTGCTGTCTCACCCAGAACCACCTACAGGAAGGTATCTACACAACAACCATTTCAAGAGGCTCTGTTCATCTGTCTACTATGACTGTAATGTCAAGATTGGGTGGGCACCAGACACCAGGATATCCCTGCATTGAAGTGCCATAATTGCACTGATATCAGTATGGGGATTGGGGAATAGCACTAGGCCCCAGAGATATCTCAATATTTAAGTGACATAATAGCATCAACAATGGTACAGGGATTGGGGGGGTTGATTACTAGACACCAAGGACATCTCAACACTGAATTGCTATAATGGCATTGACATCAGTATGAGGATTGAGGATGGTGACACACACTATTCATAATGGATATTTCAACCTTGAAGTGTCATAATAGCACCAACATCAGTGTGGGAATAGGGGGTGGGGGAAACACTAGACACTGTGGATATCTCAACATTGAAGTGCCATAATGGCATGAATGTTAGTACAGGAATTAGGGTAGGGGGAACATTAGACACCAAGAATATCTCAGCATGTCTTCAGACTAATTTGCAAGACATTTTCAATTGCTATGTACAGTAGCATCAGTAGAAATGCAATATTGATCCATAGCAGTTCAGGCATTATATCTGAACTGTTGCATGATCTTGACCTCATATTAATTACAGAGACCTTGGTGGATATGATCTTTTGCTCCCACTTTACTGACATCCATTCCTTAGAGTGTGTCTGTGTTATAGTGTCCTAGAACTCTGGTTATTTGGGGTATATACTTACTTTCATTTTTTGATGGAAGGTGCCCAGATTTCTTGCCCATCATTCAAATTCTTTAACTATGTTCTGAATGCAGGATAGGCAGCAGGCTTCTTCCTCTTTACCATCCACTTTGAAATGTGAAGCGTGTGATACACGCATATATAGCCTTCATGTGTGACTCAGCACTGAGTCAGTCTGACTGGCTTATATTTGAATATATTATTTTTTGACTCAGTGATTAGTCCTTTTTCTACTTAAATGATTCCAGTTTATTATGATTCTCTAACAAAATGTGGTCACCTCAGATGTTGTGGTGGAATAAGTGTCTCAGGTTCACCACAATCCAGTTTATTTCAGCTAGGAGCTCCTCTCAGAGAAGTCACTGGATTTTGGACTGGAAGAGCAGAGTCCTTTACGTAAAGTATCCAGCAATGAAAAGGACATCATGCTATACCATCTTTCTGCCAATATGGATGTTCCTGAACATTTGCTGATGGCCAACAATGAGTTCATCACCAATGCTTTTCATAACATTTTCCTATATCATGTAGGGCTACCTGTACTGAGGTCCATGAACCATGTTATGACCTTGTGCTTTGCATGTTTATGAATGTGGGACACTTGTTGGAATGCTAAAGGACATGGCCAGGTCAACTCAGATGCAAATTTAAAATGTTTGAACACTACATTGTCTGTGAGTCAGAAACGTACCATCATAAGACAATAGTTTTGTTTAGAGAAAAAGATTGCTGCTACAGATTCACTTTTAAACCTGTTTGATGATATTCTCTTATTGTAGTCCAGCTTGTCTTATAAATCAGAAAGTGTTTTTCTGCCACTGAATATGAGATGGGGAGGCTCCCTATCAAAATGTCTGCAGTTGAAATGCCAACAAGAGTAAAAAATAGATTGAAAATGCAGGAGAAGAGTAAACCTCAAACACTGCTGTCCATCTTTAAGCTTCTTTTTTGCAGGGGAGGAAGTAAAAAAACAAAGGATAGTAATCTTCTGTGCACCCCCATCGGGTTTTAGACGGGGATGAAAATGAAGACATTAATGGACACTGTCATATATTTCAAGTTGCAGCTATCATGTATGCACACTGCATGCATACTCATATTTAGCCTCAAGGACAGCCACTGTCTGTTTACCTCTCTGAAGTCGGACTGTGACAGAGCTGAAAAAACAAAGAAAATGTAACACATTTCAACCTCCTAGTGTCAGATATAAATAACAAGCCTCCTTACTGTGCCACAAAAAATAGGCACCTGCATGTTTTTGATAGTGAGAAAAGTGATAAAAATAATGATCACAATAACATTTGCAAATTATTATTACTAGACAGTAGAGTACTCCTATACAGATGATAGTCGGCCCAGGTGCTACCTCTGAAGTTTGTGAATAAAGCTAAGGAAATAATGACCACCCTATCTCCAGACCAGCAGAAGCCGTAGTTATCTGTGCACACCTTTGAGGTTTGGGTTGAAAATTAAAGAAATAAGAGCAATTGTCCATAATCTCCCCCCAACACACACACACACAAATTATTATGACTTTCTGTGCACACCCCTGAGAAAGGCTGGTTTTAGATTAGATGGGCCAAGGCTATTAGTAAGCCTGTTTCAAAATCTACCTACACAGCCTTTGAGTGTACAGGCCATCAGGCACTCAAAATCTCTGAAGCTTAGAAGGTGTGGATATTGTCTTATACATGTTATGCCTTATTTTTTTAATGGTTTACACTGTTCATGTAGTAAGAATGCTAGTTACTTTCTTCAAGCTATCCCCACCAGGCAGTTACAGCCACTTCTGTGTATGGTTCAGACATCTGATTCTGATAAATGAGGATGGCCACGTACAATATTTTTATTTTGCTCCAGATAAAGAGTTGACACACATTAAAGTATTCCAAGTTGCTTCACATTTTTCACATTTGCCCTGCAAAGCCTGAATAATGAACAACCAACAGCATTTCCTTCCCTGTACAGACTACCCCAGCAATTATAGGTATTTTCTTTGTGCATATCTCATACGTTCACTTAAGTAGTGCATCTAACTTCACACAAATGAACACTAGTCCTGCAAAGCCAAATAGTAACTGTTTAAATTGAACAAACAATGAGATGGTCAGTTCCTTACAAGACCCAGTAGTGCTTCAGCCTTGTTCCTTTGAAATAGTTGCCACACATTAAAGTATTCCAAATTAGTATACACAAATCACAGTAGCACTGCAAAGAGCAGCCATTAGTCATAATCCTCCCACAGACAGGACAGCGTATCTATATTCACTTAGAAGAATTTTTCACCAACAAACAATTTCTGAGGAATAAAAAGCACAGAACTGAAATGGCTGGCATTTTTGACTGATTGTAATCCTCAGTGGTTTACAAGGAGATCAAAATAATTACTAGGAGAGGACAAGCATATTAGATAAAAATAGGTATGTTCGGCAAAATTAGGAACATTTGGAATTAGGACTGGCCAGCCCCCAGCTATCCAACATCTGCCAGTAATAATATATATTTTTTAAGAAATTATCTAATACCATTGCTGAGTTTTCTCTTTACACTGGAGATATTCCCTGCAGTATTAAATCAGATGACTCTTTGCCCCATCCTGCCCATGATCTACCTAATTCATTGTCTAGGTTGTGGGCAGGACAAGTAGGAGGCCAACAAATTGCCTGGCCAAATCTACAGGGCTACCTCCAGTAGCATGCCACTCTCAGTGCTGTAGTAGGGAAACATTTCCAGTACTTATTTTTCATAAAGAAAGACATTTTTTACTATAAAAAATTAAATAAAGAAAAAAACACCCATACCAGATCAGTGAGAACAGCTCCCTCAACTGACACCTAATTGTTCTGTGTGTGAGGTCAGTCTTGAGTAAGGGCTACAGTATTAGATACATTTTGTGTTTTGTGTTTGTGCACGTGTGTGCACACTTGTGTGTGTGTGTCTGAATATTTTGTGCAGTGGTAACGTTAGGGAAAATAAATTTCATAAGTTAATGTGCAGGGTTTGATTTAATGTCAGGACATTAAAAAGGATTACATTTTCTCCCTCTCTCTCTTTGTTTTGCAAAATGATCAGATGGTTGCTGTTTGACAACAGTGACTCAGAAGTAGTCATGTGTGTGAACGGGTATATTGTACTGAACAGAATGACAATGTTAGCATGTTGCAAGCATATCAACTGTCAGAAGAGTGAGTTTCTAATGGAAGAATGATTGGGTGAAGGTGACTTCACAAGCAAAATATTAGGAGTACAGTACACTGTAAAGAAAGTAGGGGAAAAAAGAAAGAAAAGGGAGGTTAAAAATAGAAGAGTGGCATTTTGAAGAATTAAGGGTGCAGTGGTAAGAGCACCCCTCTATGGTCCAGGGTCTGGAGTTCACTCCTAGACTCTAGCCATTGTCTGTTTGCATGTCCTATGCCTGAGCTGGTTTACTCTGCACACTTCACTTTCTTCTGTGTTTATTAGCTACACAAAAGCATTCTACATATCTATCTGTTTGTTTGGTTTTCAGGGTTGGGTCTTAGCTGAAAGAAGTCATGGAGGAGATAAAGACTAATGAACAAACAAAAAGTTAAGAAGAGAGAAGAACAGAGGATTAAATAATGAAAATTTTGATGTCAAACATGGATTGTGAGAGAGGATTAAATAATAAAAAACAGTCCGTGGAACAGCTAGTGTGAGAGAGGGAAGACAAAAGAGACGGACTAAGAGGAAATGAAAATGGAAGGATGAGACAGCACATCAAAAATATGAGATGGGAAGAATTCAAACAGATAAAATTTAAATGACAGCTTTTGGGGGGATGAGTGTGAGTGAGGGAAAACAGAAAGAATAAAGGTACCAACACATAGGAAATGGAAGACATGCATAATTGACATGGAGAAAAAAAGAAAAAAAAGGAAAAAATTATCTCGTGCATATTATGCATATTGAAATGAACTGAAAAAGAAGTCCAGTATGCAGAAATAATGCCTGGAAAATGATTGATGACTGATGATGAGCTGAGAATTATATTTTTGTGATGTGCAGGTAATGAACAAGAACTTGGTCACACAATTATGGCATGCCAGAGCAAGTGGGAAGTAAAACTTTTATAGCAGTAAGATTAAAGATACAAAAAACAGAACAAAAAGCTTGGCGCAAGGAAATAGTGGCAGGTTTGGAAAATAACATAACAATAATTGCGTTTATTGATTGCTAAATTGTATACATTGATTGGAAATATAAGAAATAAAGGTGGCAGTACCAATTTAATTTATACTCTGTATTTTCGGTAATTAGTTTAACAAGTTGTTTGTAAGCAGAGTGGAAATAAATCTCCATCAAGTGGATTTTCAGAGTAACAGAAGATAATGACATTTTAAAGGGAATTCACTGTGATAAGTGAAAAATCAATATTCCAGTTTCAGTCACTGTGCTTCCACATGGGCATACATTTATCTAGTATCATTTCACTTTATGCATTTATATAAATGTTTTATGTAGTGTTATATAGCTTGTGTTCATTAATGTATGTATATCAGAATACGTATGCTGGAATTAAGTCTGCATTTTAAATGGAAACTGTGTAGGAAAACAAATATAAAATATATGCATATAACTGATTTATTCTACCGCAAACATACTCTAAATTATTATATAAATAGACAAAAAGGTCAGTGAAGCATCATTTACCTCATTCATTTATAATGACTGCACTGATATAAAAAATATTTCCAGATACAGTTTTATTATTTTATCGAAACCACTTAGACCTACCACAAATATTTTGTTTGCTTGGAGAGGCCATTCCCCCTGCCTGCAGTATTAAGGAGGCATAGCCTCCCCTTTCTCCATGTATGCATATAGTCCATGTTTTGTGCTATCCAGACCAGGGTTACACTTAATGGTAAATTCCATCCTGAAACTTTAAAATATATTTTGCTTCATATCTTGATATTCTTTGCTATATGAATGCATCAAAATATCTGTAGAAATGTTGTATTATATTTTAATTTTGTGAGGCGTAGTATTTTCACACATTGCAGTTTTGACGTAAGGAAGTGATTTTTTTTATTTATGTACAGTAGAAGCCTTGCCAGTTTTTCTTTTACACTGACTTGCCTTGATCTGTTCTAAGTGATGGCTGCTTTATATGTTAAGCCCTTTTTAAAGTATCAGAGGCTTGTGATTTTCTCAGGCTTGCAGACTTTAAGGAGTTACTAGACCAACCCCCATCCTCTTCCTGGGGTATCAAACTTTAACAGTTAAGTGATATTTATGCTACTCATCTGTGGCAGAAAGTTGTTACTTCAAAAATTTAGTAATGCTCACATCATACACTTTGTGTTTAGACTGTTTGCAAGTTATGCATAAAAGCTGTACTTCACTGTCCAAAAATGACAGTATATAACAAAGATTCAAAAGATTCAAAGATTACAAAGAAACTTTGTTGTCATTTAGGAAACCCAAGTGCTACCTAAATGAAATTTTGAGTGTCAGCTGTTTTACAGGAAAAAAAAAAAAACAATGACAAAAAGACACGACATGATAGGTATTAAAGAATGAACAGTAACTATAGTACAAAGGTAAGGCGCACATGCTTGTACACTATATACACTGGACAGCACTGAATACCAGGTGATTAACACATGAAAAGTACACTCACACAGAGGTGGGACTGGATGATAGTGCACATAAAGTGATTGGAGCAGCACATCAGTGAGAATATATTAATTGTGGTGTGCAATAAATAGAATTACTGTATGAAGAAGAATTGAAAATAATGGGAGTGTAACACTCTATTATAGCTTTGATACATCCAGAGTTACATCTGCATTAACGAGTCTTATTGCAGTCAGATAAAAACTGTTCATGAATCTGGAGGTCCTGCAGCAGATACTCCATAACCTTCTACCAGATTCAAGTTTAGTGAACCAACCGTACGCTGGATGAGACGTGTCACTCAGTATTTTGTGGGACCTCTTTTTGTAACTCAGTTCAAAGAGCTCCTGTAAGGTAGGATAACTAGTGCCCACGACCTTTTCCACTGTTCTCATTCTTCTTTGCAGCTTCTTCACCGAACCATACAATGCAGTTGCTGGTAATAATGCTCCAGTTGGATCCTCTGTAAAAGGTATTTAGAGCATTCATAGACAGCTTTGCTTTTCTAAGCCTTCTGAGTAAGTGTAGTCACTGGTGGGCTTTTTAATTATCTGACCTGTATTTGTACTCCAAGAAAGGTCCTCTGATATCTGTACCTCCAGGAACTTTGCAGTTTGGACTGTCTCTACTTCTTCACCATTGATCTTGACAGGCAGGTGCAGGGCAGAGCTTTTTCTGAAGTCAATCATGATTTCTTTTGTTTCATTGACATTCAGGTCCAAATTGTTGTTATTGCATCATTCAGTCAGAGAGTTGACCTCATTCCTATATCCACTCTCGTCATCACCCTTATGATATTTTTTATGTAGTATTGCTCTTGAAATAATTCATCTGTGTTTATCGCATAAGGTATCATTCAAAAGGTAACTCTTTTGAAAACAGTTTCACTTTAGTTGTTAATGTTTGCACTTAAATAATTTCAGTAAATGATACTAAGTACTATAGAGAATAATCTGTCTAGCCTATGCAATACAGCCTGTTTTGAACAGGCAAAAAAGTGAAGAAATGAGGTTTGGTAACAAACCAATTTGTCCAAGGACATCTTCAGAGGGGGGGGGGTTAGATGAGTACATTAGTGGGAGGGTGGGGGGGGGTTAAATGTGAATGAGGGAGAATTTGGAGGAAATGAGGTAAGACTAGGGAGGGACAAGTGTTTTTGTTGCTAGTGTAACTGAGTAGAGAATCACATTTTGCTGTGAACTTCCTACTTTAAGTATTACATCTACGACAATCAGGTTAAGCTGTGGAGCAGGTAGACCTTGGATTTTGAGTGGGTGGCATGAGGAAAGGGAAAAATTGGTAAGTAGCCATGGTCAGTGGAGGTGGTTGGTGCTGAGTTATTATGTTATTGTAACTTTGCTAGAGTAGTTTGTGAGAGTGTGATACTTATGTTTGTGGAATTGATGGTGGGTGGTTTTAATTTGTTTGGATCTTGGTTTATATTAGGGTTAAGGTATTTATTTATTTTTTTAAGTTGGTGAATGTAAATTTGGGATTATGTGGATACTGCAGGCCTTCTGGTTGTGGTGGCAGTCGAAGTAGGTGCATCCTTTTTTGGCCGATATATACCTTCAGTCATGCAGTTTCTTCTTGAGTTTCGAAATGCCTGGTTCTCTGGCGTGGCAGTTTTTGTGGCATGCCTTGAAGGCTCATGGTGTCCACTAGGTTTGCATCCATTGGTGGGTTAGTATTTCGTGAGCAGTTCCTCCTTTTCACAGGATTTGTGGAGCCAATGTTTCATTTCTGCATGTTGTGATAGTAGGGTTAGATGCATGCACAATGGCAGCAAGGGATCATTGCAGCCGTTAAATGCTGGTGTACAATGGAGTTGAGTGCACATTTGTAGAAAAGCATGTCAACAGAAACATCCCTTCTTTCAACATGGTGCCATGAGGTTAGAGTGGTACAATTTGTTCCTATCTTTGGCTTTGCTGGTGGTGTGAGGTTTATATGAGCAACTACTCTAACGGCTCTTCATATCCTTCAGTAATTGTAACCCCTGTTGTCTGGTTAATTTAGTGTGTATGGCAGTTTTGATTTTGTTGGTGGCTGATGGTTGGGTGTCATCCTGGCTTACAGCTAGCATTGTCTTTTTGTGGGTTGTGCAAACTCTGCGCTATGTGGGTCAGGTGCAGGTGCATTTGTTTAAAGGGGGGTGGTTAGGAATGCTATAATATATAAAGCTAGGAGAAAAGTTAATGATCTGGTAGCATTGTTTTGAGACATAGTATAAATACCTATGCAGTTGGTCTATGCAGATGATTTAATTAAAGTGGCCCAGGGAGAGAAGGATCCACAGTATATCTAAACAATGCAACAAAAATAAAAGGTTTAATACAGAAATATATACATGACTATAGTAATAACACAAAGACAGAATTAATTCAAAAATGTATACACAACAGGACAGGGGTGCTGGTTATATATATATATTTTCAAGAAAAAATAAATAAAAACAGTACTACAAGGGAAGAGTAGGGAAGGTGTGAGAGGAGAGCCCGACAAATAGCGTCATTTGCTGTGACAACAAACACATAAATACAGTCACTTTTTTAATAAAATTCTCTATGCATGCAGATAGTCTTCACCTTCATCAGTATATGGAGGAGAGAGTGGTTTATTTCTCGCTGGTTACATAGGTAATCATACCTCCCACTGGTACAGATTTTCACAGAATGTCCAGATTTTGTCTCATATTTTAGTTTGTTTCTCATAAAATTTTGGTTTCCGATCATCGTTGCTAAATCCTGGAAGGTTGACATTTTAAATAATGGCAGACACTTTGAGTGTATACCTCTTAACGCAATACATTTGAATGAAGCCAGAAATAATCATACAATTACTGTGCACATCTGAAGGGGGTCAAACACCTGAGAACTGTGACATATTTTAAACATTGCTCTTATACAGTTATAAAGGTGTTAGAATTACAGTTTGGGTTGTGATGCAATTTCTTTTCAGGAAATGAAGTCTGTGACTCAAGTGAGGGAGTGAATGAAGCCATGTGGTGGTTAAGAAGATGGACACTTACCTTGTGCCCATGGCATGATGGATCTAGGCTGTGCAAGCAGGTGATCATAATGTTGGTGGTTGAGTTGGGTGTGTGCGCCGTCCCGAGCATGGATCTCAATTTTCCATATTTCTGCAGAAAGTCAAGATTGTGAATCCTAGCAGAAATGAGAGCAGACACCTGATTGGCAGACTTACTCTCCCACAGAACATTCATGTTTTTTCCTGCAGGTTGCTTTTGGACTGGGCATGCCTTTTCTGGAGCAGGCGCACGGGGGAGTGGTGGGACCAGTATATTCTTTTGAATGTCTTCTGCTGCATATTTTCTGTCCATTTCTCTTGACATATTTAGGGCTTACTAACAACTTCAAATTATAAGGTCATAGGACTGTTACAATAGGCTCTATATTCAGTAGGGGAGGTACATTAATAAAGTGATGTGTCAAGGACTTTGTTGCTGTTGAGGGAGAGGGAATTAGTAGGCACTTACAGTTGTCTTTTATTTTACATATGGAAGAAGTGCAGAGTTGCAGCAGCTGGCAACCACAGGGATGTTGACTCAACAGGGAGGAGACAGAGGATGCTGCAGCAAACCTGTCAGCTGTGGAAGCAGTATGCAATGAGGTCACAGTGTTTCAGCATGCAGCTGAATCTTAGGTTGTTGTTTGTGTGTGTGTTTTTTTCCCTGCAGCTACAAGGTAATGTCTTTGATTTTGTTTGCTCTTGTGCATTGAGCATCAAGATTGAATTGCATGCTGCATTATCGGTATCTGGGGTGTTCATTGGAATGAGTCAGGTTGTAGGAGTATTACTATGGGAGTATACCATTCATCACAAGTGATGGGTATAATTATTGCAGTAATTGCTTACTGCTGAAGGAGGTATTAGGTGGGTAATTTGGCTAGGTATTTGAGATCATGCAGAGGGTAGAGAGGTTTTATCAAGTGCTCCTGCTGGTAACGATCTGCCAGTTAGGTTTAAGGATATAGCTTTGGTTATCTGTATCTGTACAGGTTGGAGTGAAGTTAAGTAAAGATGATATTATATCAGATTTCTGTCTTTGGTATCATCCTTTGATTAACGGCAAGTTTCAGTTTCTGAAAGGGTAGGGACCGCAATGTGAGGTTACGATCAATGAATTGGAGGGCAAGATAAGTTTGTGAGGGTCAAAGAGCATTGGTGGTCATGTAGGTGGATAAGGTTCTGGATAGAGATAGTGAAGTTAGGGTGGTAACAGCATTTTGCTCCATTGCTGACACCTGGGTGGGTTTTTTGGGTTGTCTTCCTTTAAATGAAAGGGGGTGGGTTGGCTTCTTAACATGTGTCAGCTTTTTACACGCCACCAAGCTAAGCATAGTTTGATATTGGCTTTGGCAGAGTTGGTGTGTGTGTGTGTGTGTGTGTGTGTGTGTGTGTGTGTGTGTGTGTGTGCGTTCTTTTTGCTTTTTTTTTTTTTTTTTGTGTGTGTGTATTTAAGGTCATGTAGGGGTTTAAGGGATTTCATAGCAGTTAGCGAAGTAATTATAATGCCAGTATCATGGCAGGGTTCACGTTTCAGGTAGGAGAGGTGGTCAGAGTACTTTAGCACTGGGCATTATAGATGAGTTTTCAGATACTAGGTCATTGAAGAATCAAGTAAGGGAGTTTATAGATTTCCCCAGAAAGCTCAAATTTGCCTAATAGGGTCTATATTAGAAGACCGACTGTTTAGGTGTTCGAACACCTAAACATTGATCTTCTAATATTGATCCCCACAATGAGGAACATCCTAGGGAAACACATCCCTCGGCCACAACACAAAAAGCATTACTTTACATCTAAATTAAGTGGGGGGCTGTGCCTCCCACCCCCTAACTAAATATACCAACTCCGAGATTGCACAACAGTAGGGAAATAGCAAACTCTGGTGAACAGCCAAGAGAAATCTTTCCCTGCGTTAAATCAGCTGTTCGCCATTTTTTGCTTTCGATATTAGAAGAGCGATGCTTAGGTGTTTGATCACCTAAACATTCGGTCTTCTAATATAGACCCGGCCTAATATGTTTGGCCTGTTGATTTACCTTTTGAGGGTATTTCATTTAGGGATGTTTTTAAATCCTTTGTGAGGGTAGGTGCGGGTCAGCGAATGCTATTTTGGTTATCAGATGTTTTGCTTTGTAATACTGGTTTCCATTTGTTGGATGGCTTTGTGTGTTACAGTGCTGGTGGTGCATTTGGCAGTTAGTGAGTACAGATGCTTTACAAGAGTATGGCTATCTGGTGTTACAATGGGATCATTGGTTTTAATTCTAGTTGCTTATGCAATTGGTTGCTTTGGGTTTGATATAATTCATCTTTGGGATATTGATGACTGGGTTTCAATCTGGAGCAGTGAGGTTGGAGTACACTGAATGATGCTTGACTTCAACCTTTAGGTTTGTTAAAAATTTTGGTATGAAGGAGGGAGGGAACAGTCTGGTCAGGCTGGTGGGTGAGAAGGGGGACAGGCTTGCCATCTTCTGTTCTCCCTCTGGTGTTGGATGTTCATTTCAATGACTTGGGAAAGAAAAGTGAGCTGTTGGAGGCTGCTTGATAAATAAAATAAGCAAGTGGAAGTAAGGATGCTACTTATTGGTTGGTTAGTTTAATTCAATAAGTGGTAATATGAAGCGAGTGATGAGACGCTGCTTCATAAGTAAAATAAGCGAGCTGCGGTAAGGATGCTGTTTATTTGGTGGGTGTGTAATTCAGTTAATGGCAAATGCAGTGAGTGTTGGGATGCTGCTTTATAAGTAAAGTAAGCGAATGGAGGCATGGACGCTGCTTACTGGGTCAGGATGAGGGAGGTTACACTGTCCTGATTAACATTACATGGATGTTTATGCTGTGATTATAATTAGCTATAGTATGAATCAGTTGTAATAAATATTGGTTTACAAAGTTATGTTTATGGAAGCTTAATAAAGGTTGTCAAACGTCATTCAGTGTGGTATGTTTATTGAAGGGGACCGGGACAATATTTCATGATCTGTTGCAGGACAAAATGCAAGTGAAGAAATTTGGGAGGGGGATAATTATGGGATGAACTTAACTGTCATGGGTGGAGTTATTCCTTAACCCCAAAATAAAGCTTTTAGTAAACATCTGTAATTAATAGGGCTACACAGATGACACACAGGCAAACTATTGACATTTAACATTGTTGACCCTTGTTTAAATAGCAGTCAGAGTGCCAGTAGATCAGCTGATGGAGGAAGGGATTGAATGGCTTTGACTGGCTAACTTAGGTTGGTTAATAGAAGACCACACTACCAGTACAGTATATCACTTGTAGGGATAACAGGCATTGCAATCAGAGTGGTAAGGGTGGGGAGCTGGAGTAATATTTCCTGAGGAGCTGAAAGGAACTACAGTGGGAATTACAGAGTATGTGAGCAATAGAGGTCACACTTGGCACTGCATTAGTAAGTTTTTTCTTTTTTTTTTTTGAGATCACAGGAATTGCAATATTAGTTGTGTAAGTAATAAAGCACATAAATCCTATAATGAGTGTGGACACAAGGAACAAGTCTGAGCTAGCTTGTCACGTGGGGTCATCTCATGCCTGCCCCAGGGGACAGCTGGGATATAAGGCTAGTTTAGGAGCTCCTCAAGTGAAATGGTATTGCAGTTTTCTTCCTTCCCTTTTGATTTGGCAGAATAAAAACAAAGTTAAGTAAGCGCCAGTTGCAGGGAAGTTCAGCTTACACAGCTTACACAGGGCCTTGAAAAAAAGCATAATTAATTAGTATATGTTAATAAAATGTGATCAGTAATGTACAAGCCAGCTTAAAAAAATTTTGAGCATTTCAAAATATGCCATTTATAATGTGCTTCTTTACTAAAAGCTATTTTATGTTTTCTGTCTTTGACTGTAGTGATTCTTGCTGCATTCCTGCTACAAATAAGAATCAACAAAGACTTTTTGAACTTGTGCGGGTAATAGTTTTGTTGAATGCAGCCAGTTTTAGCATGTTATTGTACTGAAACAGAAGGTTTCAGTGTAGCCTGTGTGCTCGAGGGCTCTGGAACAACATTTCATTGGGGTGGAGGTAAATTTGCTCCTTAGTGAGGTAGTAAGTCAAAATCTCCAGAGAAGAAAATCATCTGTAGTCATCAAAACGGTAATCTAAGTTGGGAATAATGGTGCTTTCTAAAGCAAAGCAACAACTGTTTTTGAACTCAGCAGCAAAGG
This sequence comes from Protopterus annectens, assembly GCF_019279795.1. NCBI lineage: Eukaryota > Metazoa > Chordata > Ceratodontiformes > Protopteridae > Protopterus > Protopterus annectens. The sequence goes on from NC_056725.1 coordinate 1,217,731,187, forward strand.
CAATAAAAAGTTCAACAAAGCTTTCACCACTTGTTGTGTCTTTCGGCTTTTCCCGGTTAGGGGTCGCCACAGCAGAACTCCGGTCCGCTAATGATTGGCAGTAGATTTTGTACATGCCGAGTTGCCAGCCCTGACGCACAACCTTCAACGAAGGTATGCCCATTCACACATGTCTCCACGCAGAAGATGCTCTAGCTGAGAATCGAACCGGACAGCGTCTTACTGTGAGGTGACAATGCTACCGCAGCACTACCACCACAGTTAACAAAGCTTTCACCACTACATACCCAAATTAGATGCAATAGCCAGTTGTAAGGATAGGTGTTCATTTTATTTGACAAAACTGCAACCTGCTCCATTAAACAAAGTGAGCAAACAACCAGTGACTCAGTGACTGCTTTTGTAACTTCTCTCATGGTTTTATGACTCAAAAGTTATTAATATTATTTCAGGAGGATACAGGATGGTAAAGCATGCTATATGGAGGGTATGGGGCTTTGTCTCCCAGGGCAAACACTGTCTACAGTTGTCCATTCAATGAGTTAGAAATCCTAGATCAGGTTTTACTGAAAACAAGCTGATAAAACAAACTATATCCAAGATATGTACTTCACATTATCACATACATTACTGTGTCTATGTGAGTACTTTAAATGAAACTCAGAAATGGTTTTAAAGAAGATGTTGTTATGACTCATGCACAATGTGTCTTGCTAGTTCTTCTCTCCTTGGAATGATTACTGTTGGCCTTACATTTGTTCTTATAGGTGTCATAGAAAAGCACAACGTTTCATTACCATAACACATGTGCGTCATGTCTAAATACTATCATTTAAATAAGACTCAGGGAAGTTATAATGACAGGAGTTTTGGTGGCCCATTACTGTGCTATGTAAAAAAAATAACACTACAATAGTTTTAGCAAGTTTATTAAAAAAGTCAAAGCAGGCGTATCTCTACCAAATTTTTTTCTCAAGAGTAACTTGATGATACCTCTACCTCCTTTCCAAAAAAATTCTTATGATACCAATATTGATTAATTAATTCTTTTTTTTATACTTCACCTACCCACTTAATCTGGTGCAAGATGGCAGATGAACCAGGGCCATTCCAGCACTCGGTGTGTGCAAGACATAGAATTACAGGTTACGCACACATAAACATACACAGACACACACACACACACACACACACACACACACACACACACACACACACACACACACACACACACACACACACACACACACACACACACACACACACACACACACAATGTACAGATCACCAATTCACATAGAATGTGCCTTTGATATGTGAAAAGAAAGCAGAAACTCTGATAACCAATATGAGTAAAGGGAGGAGAGACAGTTGCCACATCGATGGGTGCCAGCTGAGAGCCATGCTGGAGATTCTAGATATGGGGAAACAGAATCTCAGACTGCTACACCACTATGCCACCCCCATTAGGGAATCAGTTTAACCAAGTCAAACATTTAAATGCAAATTCATTTTATGTAAGTTTTTACATTGTTTTGACTTTGTTCTTTAGTCTTGAGGGCTGTTATATGCCTGAAGATTGCTTTCTGTTTATCTGTATACCATCCTAATCTCTGATTTATTGAGTCTAAGGTATTTCTAGCCCAAAGAGACTATACCAATTAAGCAGTTCTAGGAGACTATGCAAGGTAAAACTATAACTGGCAGAATTACAGTGGTGTTTGAAATGAGCATGCTCTTAGTATTCAGTGGGCAAAGAAGAAAAGTAAAAATAGGGGGCGGGAATAAATTAAATTATACAGTAAACTGTAAATATAAGAAACCCACATACCTATGATGAATTGAACGCTTCCAAAACAAAGAGTAAAATTTGGTATAAAAAAGGGAAACAGTGTTCAGTACAGCAAAATGCTAAAATCGGATGTAAGCACACATGCATAAAATATGAAAGCAATCATGGTCACCAATATAGAGATAACAACACAAACACATGCAGTCACGCACACATAAGCAGATTGGATGGATGATCAGCTGCTGATGTCACTGTATTTAGGAGAAATAGAACAACAACAAAAAATTTCAAATCCCTAAACTATATTGCAAACAGTAATATGACCAGAAACAAGTAAGCACTTTAAAATGTACACTACTTTCACTGGATATACAGTGCAAACATCAGTATACATGACCAATTGATGTGTAGTTCATCATTAAGTCAGAACCCAGATATGAAAAGTGATGGAAAAGAAGTACCTTCATAGAATAACATTATTTAAAGAAAGTAGGAATTTCATTTTATATCATGCCATTGCATAACAGCAATAATTCACAGCATCTGAGTGTGGATAATGCAGGTTTACCTATGGTTGGCTTTGCTAGCCTTGCATTTCCCATGCCTAAATATGAGTTATTCCTAAACTGTGTCTAAAGATTGTCACAATGGATAACTTATCAAAAGATTTTGTCATCTGCCATTATAATTAGCCAAACATAATGCACAGATGCCACTGTTATTACATCTCCACATCTCCCTTTTGAATCCTAGCAACTTTCAACAACCATGCCTGTGTTGGTTTTGTTTGGTTTGGCTAAATACTACTAATTAACTCAATGACTATGGGGAGTTTAATTGCAAAGATATCCCTTTAGCACAACAAAACAGCATTTATTTTTTGTTTGCCAAAAGATATAATTAGCTGTGAGCAAATGTGAGCAGAACTTACAGCAGAGTACAATACAATGTAAGGACCTTGTATTCTTTTAGGTTTATGTGTCAAATATATTATTTTTTTCCTAGAATCAATTAATTTAATAGCATACAGCATTGAATTTTTAGCACAATGATATTTACTATATATATATATATATATATATATATATATATATATATATAGGTTCACTTTGGAATCTCGAAATACTGAAATATCGAATTTCAGTATCTGGAGACCAAAGTGTTGAATCTGCAGTTGTGCGATACTGCAGAATATCGAAGCCGGAAATGTCAA